>NC_050198.1:86696134-86977318 GCF_004126475.2 Phyllostomus discolor
ACACTCAACAATGAAAAGAAAGAAAAGAGGAAGGAGGCTGTGAAGCAAGTGACTGGTGCTATGATTGTAGGGAAGGGTATTAGCTCCCTCTTTACAGATGTAGTGAATTATATGTAGTCTGACAACCTGGAACTAAAGAAGCTTTGTGTATCTCTACTTGATAAACTATGGCAAGAATCAGTCAGATATGGCCATCATGGACATCAGCAGCTTTGTGAAGTACTGTGAAGATCCCAGTCCTCTAATTCAAGCCTTGGCAGTCAGAACCATGGGGTGAATCTAGGTGGACAAATTTATAGAATATCTCTGTGGGCCTCTCTGCAAGTGTTTCAAAGGTGAAGATCCCTATTTTCAGAAAACAGCAGCTGTCTGCATGGCAAAACTCCATGATGCCAATGCCCAAATGGTGGAAGATCAGGGATTTCTGGGTTATTTGCGGGACCTCATGGCAAATTCAAAACAAATGATGGTAGCTAATGTTGTGCATTATCTGAAATCACTGAATCTTACCCAAACAGCAACTTACTTGATTTAAACCTACAGAACATTAATGAGCTGCTGACAGCCCTGAATGAGTAGATGGAATGAGGTGAGATTTTCATCTTGGACTTCCTGTCCAATTAGAATCCTAAAGGTGACTAGGATATTCAGAACATCTGTGAACAGGTAACTCCTGGGCTATGTCATGCCAACTCAGCAGTGGTGCTTCCAGCAGTAGGAGTCCTAATGAAATTTCTAGATTTGCTACCCAAGGACTTTACTTACTACAGTATGTTGCTGAAGAAGTTGGCCCCTCCACCTGTTACTTTGTAGTCTCAGAACCAGAGGTGCAGTATATTGCCCCAAGGAATCAACCTAATTGTCCATAAAAGGCCTGAAATCTTAAAGCAGGAAATAAAGTCTTCTTTGTGAAGTATAATGATCTCATGCATGTTAAACTAGAGAAGTTGGACATCATGATTTGAATGCCATTCCAAGCCAATATTGCTCAGGTTCTGGCAGAACTGAAGGAATACACTACAAAGGTTGGTGTTGACTTTGAAAAGTTGTGTGGGGCATTAGACAGTGTGCCATCAAGGTGAACCAATCTGCAGAACGTTGTGTAAGCACACTGCCTGAGATCAGGCAGACCAAAGTAAATTATATGGTCAAGATGCAATTGTTGTCATTAGGGACATCTTCTGCAAGTACCCCAATAAGTATGAAAGTATCATTGCTACTCTGCGTGAGAACTTACATTTGTTGGATGAGCCAGATGCTCAAGCAGCTATGATTTGGATTGTGGGAGAGTATTACAAATTGACAATGCAGATGAGTTGCTAGAGAGCTTCCTGAAGGGTTTTCATGATGAAAGCACCCAGGTGCAGCTCACTCTTCTTACTTCCATAGTGAAGCTATTTCTCAAGAAACCATGAGAAATACAGGATCCAGTACAGCAGGTCTTCAGTTTGGCAAAACAGGATTAGGAAAACCCTGACCTTCAAGATAGGGGCTATATTTATTGGTGGCTTCTCTCAACAGACGCTGGCACAACAAAAAAGTAGTCTTGTGTGAGAAGCCATGATCTCTGAGGAGACAGAACCTATTGAATCAACTCTGCTGGATGAGCTAATCTGCCATGTTGGTTCTTTGGCCTCTGTGCACCATAAGCCTCCCAATGCTTTTGTGTCAGGAAGTCATGGAATCCATTGTAAACACTAGCTAATACATTATGTGAGCACTGAATGCAGGTGACAGCACTGTTGGCACCACCACTGCCACCAACATAGAGCAGCCTCAAGTTATTCTGTCTCAAGGTGAACTTCTGGGGGACTTCTAAAATCTTTTGGGGTGCTTTATCAAATTTAAATTTTTATTAGATGTATTTATTTTATTTTATTGTTCTTCAAGTACAGTTGTCTATCTTTTCTCCCAGCCACTCCCCTCCACCCCAGCCATCCCACCTACATCCCCTGATTCCACCCACCTTGATCTTGTCCATGTGTCATTTATAGTTGTTCTGAAAACCCTTCCCCCTTTTCCCCACATTATCCCCTCCTACCTCCCTTCTGGTTACTGTCAGTTTGTTCTTAATTTCAGCGTCTCTGGTTATATTTTGCTTGCTTGTTGTTTTGATGATTAGATTCCATGTATAGGCAAGATCATACGGTATTTGTCTTTCACTGACTGGCTTATTTCACTTAGCATAATGCTCTCCAGTTCCATCCATGCTGTTGCAAAGGGTAGGAGCTCCTTCTTTCTCTCTTCTGCTTAGTATTCCACTGTGTAAATGTACCCTAGGTTTTTGATCCACTCATTTACTAATGGGCACTTAGGTTGCTTCCAACACTTGGCTAATGTGAATTGTGCTGCTATGAACATTGGGGTGCATAGGTTCTTTTGCATTGAACTTTCAGGGTTCTTAGGGTATAATCCTAGCAGTGGAATTGCTGGGTCAAAAGGCAGTTCCATTTTTAGTTTTCAGAGAAAATTCCATACTGTTTTCCACAGCGGCTGCACCAATCTACATTCTCTTCAGCAGTACACTAGGGTTTCCTTTTCTCCACATCCTCTCCAACATTTATTGCTTGTTGATTTGTTTATGATGGCCATTCTGACCAGTGTGAAGTGGTATCTCATTGTGGTTTTAATTTCCATCTCTCTGATGGCTAGTGATGCTGAGCATCTTTTCATGTGTCTCTGGATCCTCTGTGTGTCCTCCTTGGAGAAGTGTCTGTTAAAGTCTTTTGCCCATTTTCAATTGTGTTGGTTGTCTTCCTGGAGTGGAGTCATGTGAGTTCTTTATATATTTTGGAGATCAAGCCCTTGTCTGAGGTATCATTGACAAATATGTTTTCCCATATGGTTAGTTCTCTTTTCGTTTTAATGCTGTTTTCTTTAGCCATGGAGAAGCTTTTTTATTTTGATGAGATCCCATTTGTTTATTCTTTCCTTTATGTCCCTTGCGCTGGAGGACATATCAGTGAAAATATTGCTCTATGGAATATCTGAGATTGTGTTGCTTATGTTCTCCTCTAGGACTTTTCTGGTGTCATCACTTATGTTTAAGTCATTTATCCACCTTGAATTTATTTTTTGTGTACGGTGTAAGTTGGTGATTGAGGTTCTTCTTTTTTTTTTTTTTTTCATGGAGCTGTGTGGCTCTCCCAACACTATTTGTTGAAGAGGATATTTTTACTCCATTTCATGCTTCTGCCCTGTTTGTCAAATATTAATTGACCATAGAGACTTGGGTTTATTTCTGGGCTCTCCATTCTATTCTATTGTTCTATGTGTCTGTCCTTATGCCAGTACCAGGCTGTTTTGATTACAGTCGCCTCATAATACAGTTTGATATCAGGCATTGTAATCCCTCCTACATTGTTCTTATTTCTCAGAATTACTCCAGCTATTTGGGATCATTTATGGTGCTATATAAATTTTTGAAATATTTGTTCTATATCTGTGAAATATATCAGTGGTGCTTTAATAGGGATTGTGTTGAATCTATAAATTGCTTTGGGTAGTATGGACATCTTGATGAAGTTAATTTTTCCTATCCATGAACATGGTACATGCTTCCATTTGTTTGTGTCTTCCTTAATTTCTTTCTTCAGCATTGTATAGTTTTCTGAGTACAGGTCTTTTACCTCTTTAGTTAGGTTTATTCCTAGGTACTTATCTTTCTTGTTGCTATATCAAATGGGATTTTTTTCCCTGATTTTGATTTCTGATATTTCATTGTTGGTGTACAAAAATGTCTTTGATTTCTGAATATTGACTTTGTATCTTGCTGTTGTGCCAAATTCACTTATTAGGTCGAGAATTTTTTTGGTAGAGTCTATAGGATTTTCTATGTACACTATCATGTCATCTGCAAACTGTCAGTTTTGCTTCCCCCTTTCCAATTTGGATGCCATTTATTTCCTTTTCTTGTCTGATTGCTGTGGCTAGGACTTTCAATACTATGTTGAATAGAAGTGGTGAAAACAGACATCCTTGTCTTGTTCCTGATCTTAGTGGGAAAGGTTTTAGTTTTTGCCCATTGAGTATGATGTTGGCTGTAGTTCTCTCATATATGGCCTTTATTATTTTGAGTAATGCTCCCTCTATTCCCACTTTGCTGAGAGTTTTTATCATAAATGGGTGCTGTACTTTATCAAATGCACTTTCCACATCTACTGATATGATCATGTGATTTTTGTATTTCCTTTTGTTTATGTGATGTATTAAGTTTATTGATTTGCAAATATTGTACCATTCTTGCACCCGTGGGATGAATCCCACTTGATCATGGTGCATGATCTTTTTCATGTGTTGCTGGATGCAGTTTGCCAATATTTTGTTGAGGATTTTAGCATCTAAGTTCATCAGCAATATTGGCATGTAGTTTACTTTCTTTGTCTTTATGTGGTTTGGGGATTCGGATGATGTTGGCTTCATTAAAAGAGTTTGGGAGTCTTCTTTGTTTTTGGACTTTTTGGAATAGTCTGCGAAGGACAGGGGTTAGCTCTTCTTGAAGCATTTTGTAAAATTCTCCTGTGGAATGATCCAGTTCAGGACTTTTGTGTGCTGGGAGTTTTTTGATGACTGCTTTGATACCATCAGCTGTTCAGGCTTTCTGCTTCTTCTTCATTCAGTTTTGGAAGATTATATTTTTCTAGATATTTGTCAATTTCATCCAGGTTTTCAAATTTCATGGCATGCACTTCTTTGTGGTAATTTCTTACAATCCTTTGTACTTCTGTGGTATCAGTTGTAATCTCTCCTCTTTCATTTCTGATTGTGTTTATTTGGGTTCTCTTTTCTTCTGGATGAGTCTGCTTAAAGGCTTTTCAATTTTGATTATCTTTTCAAAGAACCCACTCCTGGGTTTACTGATCCTTACAATTGTTCATTTAGTCTCCACGTCACCTAATTCTGCTCTCATCTTAGTTATTTCCTTCTTTCTACTTGCTCTGTGCTTTGTTTGTTGTTGTTCATCCAGTTCTTGTAGATGTAGGGTTAGGTTGTTTATTTGAAGTGCTTCTATCTTTTTTTTATGTAGGTCTGTATCACTATGAACTTCTCTCAGGACTGTGTTCACTGTGTCCCATAAAATTTGGACTGTTGTGAATTCATTTTCATTTGTTCCCAGAAAGTTTTTGATTTCTTCCTTGACTTCATTCTTAACCCATTCATTGTTTAATAGCATGCTATTCAATCTCCATGAATTTGAGTGTTTTTGAATTGTTTTCCTTGAGATTGGTTTCTAGTTTCAGTCCCTGTGGTCAGAGAAAATACTTGATATGATTTCATTTTTTAAAATTTGTTGAGGCTTGTTTTGTGTCCTACCATGTGATCTATCTTTGAAAATGTTTCATGTGAATTGTGTTTGCACATTTTTATTTGGGTTGGGATTTTTTAATGTTAATTTTGTAATTACTTTATAAATTTGGATATTAATTCCTTATCAGATATATCAGGGATAATGTTCTCCCATTCTCTAGCTTTTCTTTTTATTTTGTTGATGATTTCCTTTGCTGTGCAAAAACTTTTTAGTTTGATGAAGTCCCATTTGGTTATTTTTTCTTTTGCTTCCCTTGACTGGGGAGATATATCAGATAAAAGTATTTCTACCAGCAATGTCTGAGATTTTGCTGCTTGTGTTTTCTTCTACTATTTTTTGGTTTAGGTCTAATATTTAAGTCTTTAATCCATTTTTAAAACATTTTATTTATTTACTTGTAGAGAGAAGAGAAGGGAGAGAGAAAGAGAGGGAGAGAAACACCACTGTGTGTTTGCCTCTCATGCACCCCCTACTGGGGGTCTGGCCTGCAACCCAGGCACGTACCTTGACTAGAAATTGAACCGGCAACCCTTTGGTTCACAGGCCAGCGATCAATCCACTGAGTCACATCAGCCTGGGCAATTCACTTTGAATTTATTGTTGTATGTGGTATAGGAATGTGGTCTAGTTTCATTTTTCTGCACTTATCTGTCCAATTTTCCCAACACCATTTACAATCTTTAGCCCACTGTATGTGCTTGCTTCCTCTGTGAAATATTAATAGACTATAAAGGTTTAGGTTTATTTTTGGGCTCTCTATTCTGTTCCATTGATCTATGTGTCTGTTTTAATGCCAGTACAAGGCTGTTTTGACTAGTATGGCCTTGTAGTTTTGCTTGATATTAGGTGGTGTGATTCCTCCAACTTTGTTCTTCTTTTTCAGGATCACTGCTGCTATACATAGCCTTTTATGTCTATATAAATTTTTGAAATATTTTTTATAGTTCTGTGAAATACATCATTGGAATTTTGATAGGAATTTCATTGAATCTATGCATTGCTTTGGGTAGTATGGACATTTTAATAATGTTAATTCTTCCTATCCATAAGCATAGTATGTGCTTCCACTTATTTTTATCTTCTATAATTTTCTGAGTACAGGGCTTTCACATCCTTGGTTAGGTTTATTCCTAGATATTTTATTCTCTTTGAAGCAATTGTGAATGGGCTTGGTTTCTTAATTTCCCTTTCTGTTAGTTCATTATTGGCATATAAAATGCAACTGATTTCTGGATATTAATTTTGTATCCCACTATGTTGCTGAAATTCATTCATCAGTTCTAGTAGTTTCATGGTGAAATCTTTGGGGTTCTCTATGTACAATATCATGTCATCTCTAAATACAGTTTAACTTCTTCCTTTTCAATTTGGATGACATTTATTTCGTCTTATTGTCCGATTGCTGTGACTAGGACTTCTAGTACCATGTTGAATAAGAGAGATGAAAGCAGACATCCCTGTCTTGTCCCTGATCTTAAGGGGAATGCTTATAGTTTTTGCCCATTGAGTATGATGTTGGCTGTGGGTTTTCATATATGGCCTTTATTATGTTTAGGTATGCTTCTTTTATTCCCACTTTGCTGAGAGTTTTTATCATAAATTGGTGCTAGATTGTTTCAAAACTTTGTTTTGTAGCTACTGATATAATCATGTGGTTTTTATCCTTCCTTTTGTTTATGTGGTGAATCATATTTATTGATTTGTGAATGTTGTACTATCCTTGCATTCCTGGAATAAAAATCATTTCATCAAGTTGTATGATCTTTCTGATGCATTGCTATATTTGATTTGTCAATATTTTGTTAAGGATTTTAATGTCTGTGTTCATCAGTGACATTGGCCTCTAGTTTTTTTTCTTTGTTTTGTCTTTATCTGGTTTTGGGGCTAGGATGATGCTGGACTTGTAAAAAAGTTTGGGAGTCTTCCCATTTCTTGGATTTTTTTGTAATAGCTGGTGAAGAACAGGAGTTAGCTCTTCTTTAAGTGTTTTCTAAATTTCTCCTGTGAAAATGTCCAGTACAGGGCTTTTGTGTGCCGGAAGTATTTTTTATTACTGATTCAATTTCATGAGCTGTTATCTGTCTGTTCAGGCTTTCTGCTTTTCCTTAATTCAATTTTGGAAGATTATATTTTTCTAGAAATTTGTCCACTTCACCCAGGTTTTCGATTTTTTTGGCATATAGTTTTTTGTAGTAATTTATAACAGTACTTTGTATTTCTGTAGTATCAATTGTAATCTCTCCTCTTTCAGTTCTGATTTTGTTTACTTGGGTTCTTTCTCTATTTTTCTCGATGAGTCTGCTTAAAGGCTTGTTGATGTTGTTTATCTTTCCAAAGAACCAGCCCCTGGATTTATTGACTCCTTGAATTTTTCTTTTAGTCTCTATGTCATTTAATTTTGCTCTGATCTTGGTTATTTCCTTCCTTCTACTTGTTCTGGGTTGTCATTGTTGTTGTTCATCCAGTTCTTGTAGGCATAGGGTTAGGTTGTTTGTTTGAAATGTTTATTTTTTAGGTAGGCCTGTATCATTTTGAACTTCCTTCTGAGGACTGCCTTTGCTCTGTCCCAAGTTTTGGACTGTTGTGTGCTAATTTTTATTTATTTCCAGAAATGTTTTGATTCCTTCCTTGATCTCACTGTTAACCCATTCATTGTTTAATAGCATGCTATTTAATCTCCATGGATTTGAGTGTTTTTGAGTTTTTTTTTCCCTGAGTTTGGTTTCTAGTTTCAGTCCCTTGTGGTCAGAGAAAATCCTTGATATGATTTCAATTTTCTTGAACTTTTTGAGGTTTCTTTAGTTGTCCTATCATGCTATCTATCTTTGAAAATATTCCATGTGTATTTGAAAATAATGTGTATTTTGTTTCTTTGGGGTGAAAGGTTTCATATATGTATCAGTTAATTCCATTTGATCTAGGACATTGATCAATGCCACAATATCCTTGTTGATATTTTGTTTGGAAGATCTATCCATTTTTGACAGTAGGGTGTTAAAATCCCCTTGTATAAGTGTGTTGCTTTCTATATTTTTCTCAATTTCCTCCAAGATTTTTCTTAAATATTTGTGTGCTACTATGTTGAGTGCATATGTGTTTATAATACTTAGGTCTTCTTGATTGATTCTTCTCTTGAGTATTATGAATTGTCCTTCTGTGTCTCTTTTTATGGAATTTGTTTTGAAATATATTTTGCCAGATATAAGCATTGCTAAACTAGCTTTTCTTCTTTTCTTGTCCATTTGCTTGGAATATTTTTTCCAACTCTTCACTTTCAGTCTGTGCAGGTATTTTTTTCTGAGGTAGGTCTTTTGTAAGCAGCGTATGTGTGGATCATGTTTTCCTGTCTCTTCAGCTACCCTATGTCTTTTGATTTCAGCATTTAATCCATTTACATTTAAGGTTATTATCGATAGGTACTTATTCATTGCCATTTTACTCCCTTTGTACCCATCTTCTTTTCTCTCTCATTCTTCTTGTTCCTCTTCTTAAAGCAGTCCCTTTAGCATATCTTGTAGTGCTGGTTTGGTGGTTGTGTATTATTTCAGCCTTCTTTTGTCTAGGAAATTCCTTATTTTGCCTCCCATTTTAATTGAGAGCCTCACAGGATAGAGTAGTCTTGGTTGCATGCCTTTGCTTTTCATTGCTTTTCATATTTCTTGTCATTCCCTTCTGGTTTGTAGTGTTTCTGTTGAGAAGTCAAGCACTACCCTTATAGGGGATCCCTTGCATGTTACTTATTGTTTCTCCCTTGCTGCCTTTAAGATTCTCTGTATTTAAATTTTGCCATTTTAATTATGATATGTCTTGGAGTGGACCTCTTTGGGCTCCTCTTCATTGGGACCCTCTCTGCTTCCTGGACTTTTGTGGCTTTTTCTGTCATCAAATTAGGGAAGTTTTCTATCATTACTTTTTAAAATATATTTTATTGATTATGCTATTACAGTTGTCCCATTACCCCCCTTCATTCCCCTCCACCCTGCACACCCTCTCCCACCCACATCCCCTTCCTTTAGTTCATGTCCATGTGTCATAAGTTCTTTAGCTTCTATATTTTGCATACTATTCTTGCCCTCACCCTGTCTATTTTCTACCTACTATCTATGCTACTTATTCTCCATACCTTTTCCCCCTCTCTCCTCCTCCCACCCCCCTGTTGCTAACCCTCCATGTGATCTCCATTTCTGTTGTTCTGCTCCTGTTCTAGTTGATTGCTTAGTTTGTTTTTGTTTTTGTTTTTTTGTTTTAGGTGTGGTTGTTAACAATTGTGAGTTTGCTGTCATTTTACTGTTCATATTTTTTATCTTCTTTTAGTTAGATAAGTCCCTTTAACATTTCATATAATAAGGGCTTGGTGATGATGAACTCCTTTAACTTGACCTTATCTGAAAAACACTTTATCTGCCCTTCCTCCATTCTAAATGAAAGCTTTGCTGGATAGAGCAATCTTGGGTGTAGGTCCTTGCCTTTCATGAGTTGGAATACTTCTTTCCAGCCCCTTCTTGCCTGCAAGGTCTCTTTTCAGAAATCAGCTGACAGTCTGATGGGAACTCCTTTGTAAGTTACTGTCTCCTTATCTCTTGCTGCTTCTAGGATTCTCTCCTTCATTTTTACCTTGGCTAATGTAATTATGATGTGCCTTGGTGTGTTCCTCCTTGGGTCCAACTTCTTTGGGACTCTCTGAGCTTCCTGGACTTCCTAGAAGTCTATTTCCTTTGCCAAATTGGAGAAGTTCCCCTTCATTATTTGTTCAAATATGTTTTCAATTTCTTGATCTTCCTCTTCTCCTTCTGGTACCCCTATGATTCGGATATTGGAACATTTAAAGATGTCCTGGAGGTTCCTAAGTCTCTCATCATTTTTTTTGAATTCTTATTTCTTCCTTTGGCTCTGGTTCAATGTTTCTTTCTTCCTTCTGGTGTACTCCATTTATTTGAGTCCCAGTTTTCTTCCTATCACTATTGGTTCCCTGTACATTTTCCTTCATTTCACTTAGCATAGCCTTCATTTTTTCATCTAATTTGCGACCAAATTCAACCAATTCTGTGAGCATCCTGATCACCAATGCTTTGAACTGTGCATCTGATAGGTTGGCTATCTCTTGGTCCCTTAGTTGTATTTGTTGTGGAGCTTTGATCTGCTCTTCTATTTGGGCCATTTTTTTTTGACTTGTCACACCTGTTGTGTATGATGGGTGGAGCCTTAGATGTTCACCAGGGCGGGGCAACCCTATAGCTGGGTTGTGATGCTGTATGTGGGGGCAGGGTCCAAGAGGGAACAATGGCACTTGCTCCACTGTCTGTCAGACTTCAGTCCCTTCTGCCACTTCCCCCAAGCAAACTGGGCCTTTCTGGTGCTAATTCCCATGTGGGTGGGCTTGTGCACATTCTAGGACCCAGTGGGTCTCTCCAACGAACTCTCCTGTGAAGCTGGGAGTCTCTTCCTTAGCCTCAACCCCCACAGGTGTTTACAATCAGTGCCCTAAGGCTCTATTCCCCAGTGCTCAGACCCTGGGTTGCATTCAGTGCCTTGCTTCACAATTGCCACCTTGCTGGGTCTGCTGGTTACTACCCCATGCCGGGGTCTGTCAGCTGCTGCCTGCGTGCCCAGAGCTTGCCCACTGCAGTCTTGCATGCCTGGGATGCCTTATGTGGCCGGTCCCAGTGCTCTTTGTGCCTCAACTCCTCTCTGCCTGGCTGCCTGACTCCAGCCCCCCTACCAGTCTGGATGAATGTGTCTATTTTAACTCCTTAGTTGTCTGACTTCCATACAGTTCAATTTTCTGTGAGCTCTGTTTGTTATTCTGTTTCTAAATTGTTGTTGTCCCTATCTTGGTTGTGCAAGGAGGCACAGTGTGTCTACCTATACCTCCATCTTGGCCAGGAGTTCATCATTACTTTTTCAAACAGGTTTTCTATCCCTTGCTCCTCTTCATATCCTTCTGGTGTCACTATTATATGGATATTATTATGTTTCATATTGTCCTGCAGTTCTCTTAACCCCTCTTTGTTCCTTAGAGTCTTTTTTTCCTTTTCTTACTCTCTCTGGGAGTTTTTTCTACCTTGTCCTCCAACTCACTGATTCAATCCTCTGCTTTGGCTAGCCTGCTTCGGCTAGCCTGCTTCTGATTCCTTCTACTGTGTTCTTCAATTCAGGTATTGTATTCTTCATTTCTTCTTGACTCTTGTTGATAATTTCTATGTCCTTTTTCATGCTGATAAAATTTGTAGTAAGTTCCTCCTAGTTTCCCTGTAGTTTTTGGTAATTCTCATTGAACTCATTGAGCTTCCTTATAACCATTGCTTTGAACTTAATATCTAATAGTTGGCTTGCTTGTATTTCTTTTTTTAAACTTTTTTAAAGATTTTATTTATTTATTTATTTATTTATTTATTTATTTATTTATTTTTAGAGAAGGAAGGGACACAGAAAGAGAGAGAGAGAGAGAGAGAGAGAGAGAGAGAGAGAGAGAGAGAGAACCATCAATGTGCGGTTGCTGGGGGCCATGGCCTGCAATCCAGGCATGTACCCTGACTGGGAATCGAACCTGCAACACTTTGGTTCACAGCCCATGCTCAATCCACTGAGCTACACCAGCCAGGGCAACTTGCTTCTATTTCATTTAGCAGTCTTCCTGGGGATTCCTCCTTTCCTTTCAATGAGGGGGGCATTGTTTCTTTGTCTTCCAATTATTTTTGAGACTCTTCTTGTTTGTTTCTGTTTTGACTCTCTGACTTTGTGGTGTGAACTTCTACAGTAGGAGACCTGTGAGATTCAGTGGTGCAGCAGAAACTCCCCCCATCACCCCACTATCAACAGCAAATGAATCAGTATTAATAAGGGTGTAAAGAGATTAAGACTATTATAAAAAAGGAGAGAAATATACTATAGTATAAAATCTGGTAACTTAATATGCACAAACTTGATGGACAAGAAATAGATGTTAAAAGCTATGCAGGGAAGAAAATATCACCAATCATGGAGAAGACCACAGTGGATTTTGTCTCAGGAGCCTCTAGTATTTGCCACTGTTTTTTTCTTTCTAGATCCTCCCCTGGTGATGTCAGATGGTGACTCCATCTGACCTTAGGCAGCCTGTTCCAAGACTGCCAGGGATCTACTGTCCATGGCTGCTCCTTCAGTTGTTAATCTAGTCACTCTGCACTCAGCAGCCAGGCTTAAGCACCACAGGTGGGGCAGAGTCTATCCTGGGGTCAGGGCTATTGTTTCCCCTCAGGCTGTTGCTGCTCAGAGTGGAACGGTCTGCCTGAGCAGGATGGCTGCTGCCATAGGGGTAATGACTCAGCACCAGGATCCCATGGCTGCTCTCTCAGTTCTCTCCCCAAAGCTTCCTTCCATTCCTTCCTCAGGTATCTCTAGCCCACTCTGCCCCTGCCTTTGCCAAAGCCCAGGGTAAGTGGCCACAAATGAAAATTTTTATGTTGAGGCTAGCCACTCTGAAAAGCCATCTTTGCATTGTTCCTGTGTGTGCTTTTCCGCTTGCTGCAGCCACCTCTGCCACATGCCTCCTAAGTTGCCACGGACTCCCACAGCATTTTTGCCAGAGTCCTCAAAGTCTTACTTTTTAAAAAATCTGCTGCATAGGATCACTGGCATGCCCACAATGTCAGATATGGCCATGGATACCAGCTCCAAGATCACCACCAAATACTTAAAGGAAAAGAAGGGAGTGGAAGAGGCAAAGAATGGAAGAGATGCACCTGTTAATGACAATGCTAATGAGGAAAATGGGGAGCAGGGGGCTGACAATGAGGTAGATGAAGGAGAGGAAGAAGAAATGGAGGAGGAGAAAGAAAAGGAGGAAGGCGATGGTGAGGAAGAGGATGGAGATGAAGATGAGGAGGTTGAGGCAGCCATGGGCAATTGGACAGCTAAAGATGATGAGGATAACGATGTTGACACCAAGAGGGAGAAGTTCGATGAGGATGACTGTGAAGCAAAAAAGGAAAAATTAAACTTAAAAAAAAAAGGCCACTGTGATCTATTTACACTGCACTTCCCATCTCAGAATCTAAACATGGTCACCTTCAAGTAGAGATTCCCACCCACCCACTGCAGGCAGCACCACTCTCAGATCTGACATATGTTCTCCACCACCCAACCAAAACCACTATGTGAATTTGCAACAGGGGAGGAAGAAAACGAAACTTCCAAGGCCCTACTTTTTTCTTAAAAGTCCTTTAAAAAGGAAAATTTGTTTGTATTTTTTATTTACATTTTATATTTTTGTACATATTGTTAGTGGTCTGCCATTTTTAATGATCTGAGCATGACCAAACCAGACTTTGGAGCATTCTCTGTCCTACTTCAGACTTTACTTGTGGTGTGGCCATGTTCATTATAATCTCAAAGGAGAAAAAAAACTTGGAAAAAAAAAGCAAAAACAACAACAACAAAATCTTATTCTGAGCATTCCCGTAACTTTTTGTGCATATATTTAGCTGTACTATAAGTAGTTGGTTTGTATGACATGGTTAAAAAGGCCAAAGATAAAAGATTGCTTTTTTCCATTTTGTCTATAAAGTTTCTGTTTATTTACTTATTTTTTGGCCTGTTTGATGTATGTGTAAAACAATGTTGTCCAACAATAAACCGCAATTTTATTTTGCTGAGTTGTTCTAACAAAAAAAAAATTACGTTGGCCCTTTAAACGGCTCTTTGCATCTCCAACCATCTGTCTCTGGGAGAGAGCAACCCTGCCAGTTTTCACTGCTGGTTGTTATGTGTACTTTTCCAGCTCTGGTGTTCTAGGCTGGGGATCCAAGCTTAGGATTTAGACCCCACACTTCTCAGGGGGATCCAACCAGTTGCATAATTATCCCTCCTGTTCTGCCACCTATGGGCACCCAACCAATCCTCTTGAGTCTCCATGACACTCCTGATCAGTCAATTAGTACTGAAGCTGATTCTTTTGTCTGTCTGAGGTTATGAGGCTTCTCTCTCTCTATTGTTCAGTTGTTTGTTCTGGATGATACCTCCACGATTTAGTTGTAAATCCAGATTGGTCCTGGGAGGAGGTTAGTGGCTTACATTCACTCCTCTACCATTTTGTACCCCCATTTTAAAATTTTTAATGATACTCCATTTTGTTTTTCACAGTGGCAGCACCAGCCTGCATTCCTACCAATAGGGCACTAAGCTTTCCTTTTCTCCATATCCTCACCAGCACTTGTTTGTTGATTTAATGATGGTAGCAATTCTGACAAGTGTAAAGTGATATCTCATTGAGGTTTTAATTTGCATTTCTCTGATGATCAGTGATGCTCAGCATTTTTTTCATATGTCCATGGGCCCTCTGTCTGTTCTCTTTGGAGAAGTGTCTATTCAGGGCTTTTGTCCATTTCTTAATTGGGTTGTTTGTCTTCCTGGCATTGAGTTGTATTAGTTAATTGTATATTTTATAGATTAAATCCTTGTCAAATGTATCATTGGCAAAAATGTTCTATATTTGTCTTGCTGATGGTTTCTTTAGTTGTACAGAAGCGTTTTAGTTTGATGTAGTACCATTTGTTTATTTTCTGCTTTGTTTAAGTGCCTTAGGAAATATATTGGCAAAAATATTTCTATGCTGATATCTGAGATTTTACTCTCCATGTTTTCTTCTAGAATTGTTATGGTTTCAGGTCTTTTATCAGTTTTGAATTTATTTTTGTGTGATGTGTAAGTTAGTGGTCTAGTTTCATTTAATATATTTTATTGATTATGCTATTACAGTTGTACCATTTTTCTCCTTTTCATTCCCCTCCACCCTGCTCTCCCCTTTCCACCACCATTCCCACTCCTGCCTTAATTCATGTCCATGGGTTGTACATATAAGTTATTTGGCTTCTCCATTTCTTATACTATTCATTACCTCCACCTGTCTGTTTTCTACCTACCATTTATGCTTCTAATTCCCTGTACCTTTTTCCCCTTTTCCCCCCTCCACCTTCCCACCGATAACTCTCCATACAATCTCCATTTCTGTGTTTCCATTCTTGTTCTAGTTGTTTCCTTAAGTGTGTTTTTGTTTTTGTGATTGTAGGTTTTGTTGTTAATACTTGTGTGTTTGTTGTCATTTTACTGTTCATATTTTTGATTATCTACTTTTTCTTAGATAAATCCCTTTAACATTTCATATAATATGGGCTTGGTGATGATGAACTCCTTTAACTTGACCTTATCTGGGAAGAATTTATCTGCCCTTCCATTCTAAATGATAGCTTTGCTGGATAGAATAATTTTCGATGTAGGTCTTTGCCTTTCATGACTTCAAATATTCTTTCCAGCTCCTTTTTGCCTGTAAGGTTTCTTTTGAGAAATCAGTTGATAGTCTTTTGGAAATTCCTGTGTAGGTAACTGTCTCCTTTTCTCTTGCTGCCTTTAAGATTCTCTTCTTATTGCCCTGACTGGTGTAGCTCAATGGATTGAGCATGGGCTGCAAAACAAAAGGTTTCCAGTTTGGTTTCCAGTTTGATTCCCAGTCAGCGCACATACCTGAGTTGTGAGCCAGGTCCCCAGTATAGGGCACTCAAGAGACAACCACACACTGATATTTTTCTCCCTCTCTTTCTCCTTCTCTTCCCCACTCTCTAAAAATGAATAAATATAAATCTTTTTTAAAAAAAGATTCTCTCCTTATCTTTAACCTTGGCTAATGTAATTATGATGTGCCTTGGTGTGTGCTTCCTTGGGTCCAACTACGTCAGGAGTCTCTGAGCTTCCTGTACTTCCTGGAAGTCTATTTCCTTTGCCAGATTAAGGAAGTTCTCCTTCATTATTTGTCCAGATAAATTTTCAATTTCTTGCTCTTCCTTTTGTCCTTCTGGTACCTCTATGATTTGGATGTTGGAATGTTTAAAGTTGTCCTGGAGGTTCCCAAGGCTCTCCTCATTTTTTTTAATTCTTGTTTGTTCATTCTGTTCTGGTTGAATGTTTATTTCTTCCTCCTGCTTCAAAACATTGATCTGAGCCCTGGTTTCCTTCGCATCACTGTTGATTCCCTGTGCATATTCCTTTATTTCACTTTTCATAGTCTTCAATTTTTCCTCTATTTTGTGGCCATACTCAACCAGTTATCTGAGCATCCTGATTACCAGTGTTCTGAGCTCTGTATCTGATAGGTTGGGTATCTCTTCAGGGCTTAGTTGAAATTTTTCTGGAGCTTTGATCTGCTGTTTCATTTGGATTGTATTTTTTTTTGTCTCAGTGTGCCTGTTATGTACTAAGGGGTGGAACCTTAGTATTTGCCAGGGTGGGAGAGTCCACATTGCTGCATTTTGGTGCTGTATGTGGAGGATGGGTATCCGAGGTAACAGTGCTGCTTGTTCAGTTATTGCCAGCTTTCAGTCACTTCCTCTACTACCCACAAGCAAATTGGGCCCTTCTAGTGCTGATTCCTGGGTGGGTGGGTGGGTTTGTTTATGTTCTAGGACCCTGTGGGTCTCTCCAATGAACTCTCCTGTGTGGCTGGGAGTTTCTCCCACTGCTGTAACACCCACAGGTTTTTTCATTCAAAGGTTTTGAGGCTTTATTTCACCATGCTGGAAACCTGGGTTGCTCCATCTGCCTTGCTCCCCAGTTGTTCCTCCCAGCTTATCTACATGCCAATGTGGGACCACCTGCTCCACCAGCCACTGCCTCTTCCAGCCCTCCAGCTGCCGTCTGCCCCAATCTTCCAGCCACCATGTTGCCCTGAGTCCTCTCTGCCCCAGCTTTTCATCTCCTCCCCTCCTGCTCGTCAGGATGAATGTTTCTTCTTTAACTCTTTGGTTGTTGGATTTCCCTACAGTTTGATTTTCTGTCAGTTCTGGTTGTTTTTTTTGTTTTTAAATTTGTGGTTGTCCTTTTAGTTGTGCAAGGAGGCACAGTGCATCTACCTATACCTCCATCTTGGCCAGAAGTCTAGTTTCATTTTGTTTTTGCATGTACCAGTCCAGTTTTCCCAACACCATTTATTGAAGGCACTGTCTTTGCTCCATTGTATGCTCTTGCCATCTTTGTCAAATAGCAATTGCTTATACAGGCATGAGTTTATCAGACAAGTAGAACCAAAAAATGGCATCCAAATTGGAAAGAAGGAAGTAAAGCTGTCAGTATTCATAGAGGACATGATATCATACATAGGAAACCCTATAGAGTCCTCCTAGAAAATACTAAACCTACTAAATGAATTCAGCAAAGCAGCAGGATACAAAATTAATACCCAGAAATTGATGGCATTTCTATACACAAATAATGAGCTATAAGAAAGAGAAACTAAGCCCTGGCTGGTGTGGCTCAGTGGATTGACCACTGGCCTGTGAACCAAAGGGTTGCCAGTTCAATTCCCAGTCAGGGCACATACCTGGGTTGTGGGCCTGGTCCCCAGTGGGGAGTGCAAAAGGCAACCACACATTGATATTTCTCTCCCTCTCTTCCTCCCTCGCTTCCCCCCCTCTAAAAATAAATAAATAAAATCTTTAAAAAAAGAGAGATAAACTAAAAAAAAATTCCATTTACTCTTGCAACAAAAAAAATAGGTGTCCAGGAATAAATTTAACCAAGGAGGTAAAGGACCTATACTTGGGAAACTATAGGCCACTGAAGGAGGAAATCAAGGAAGATACAAATAGTGGAAATAGATACCATGTTCGTGGACTGGAAGAATTAACCTCATTAAAATGGCTATTCTATCCAAAGCAATCTATACATTCAATGTAATTCCTATTAAAATACCAATGGCATACTTCACAGAACTAGAACAAATACTCCAAAGATTTATATGAAACTAAAAAAGACCTTGAAAAGCCTCGGCAATCTTGCAAAAGAAGGTCAAAGCTGGAGATATCAAAACTCCTGATATCAAACTATTCTATAGGGCCACTGAAATAGAAGCAGCCTGGTACTGGCACAAGAACAGACAGATAGATCAATGGAACTGAACAAAGAACCCAGGAATTAACCTATGTAAGTTTAGGGTGTAATATATGATAATTTTGTATATATATATATATATATATATATATATATATATATATATATATATTGCAAAATGGTTACCACAATGTTAGTTAATACCTCCATCATTTGACATTTTTTTTGTGGTGGTAACATTTAAGATCTACTCTTTTAAGTACTTTCATGTATATAATACAATAAATTATTCTTCATTATAGTTACTATGTTGTATATTAGATCCCCAGAACTTATTTTTCTTATAGGTAGAAATCTGTACCCTTTAACCCGCACCTCCCCATTTCCCCTGGCAACCACCATTATACTTTCTATTTCTATGACTTTAGCTTTTTTACATTCCACATATAAATGAGAATGTGCAGTATGGTCTTTCTCTGACTGGCTTATTTCACTTAGCATAATGCCCTGTAGGTCTATCCATGTTGTTGCAAAAGGTTGGATTTCCTTCTTTTGCATGACTGAATAATCTGTTCTTCCATCAATGGGCACTTGGGTTGTTTCCATATCTTGACTATTGTGAATAATGCTCCAATGAACATGGGAGTGCAAATATCTTTACAATGTCCTGATTTCAATTTCTTTGGATGTATACCCAGAAGTCGGATTGCTGGATGAAATGGTAGTTCTTTTTTAAAAAATTTTTGGGGACTCTCCATACTGTTTTTGTAGTGGCTGCACCAATTTACATTCCCACCAATGGTGATCAAAGGGTTTCCTTTTATCCACAGCATTCCCAATATTTGTTGATGAGGCTTTTCTACCTTATTAGTTCATGTACCTAAGATAAACGTATTACTTATTGCTCAAATGAGACAGGATTCAACATTTTTATAGATGTAAATGCAAAGAAACCTTATTTACATAAATAAATATATTGTACTAGGAGAAGGAATAGAGTTTTGTTGGGGCAATGTCACCTGATATTTTAAAAACTCTTTTCACATTTCATGTCCTCCAAATTTCATAATAATTATCAATTTTTAAAAAATGTGGTAAAATATACATCAGAAAATTTACCACTTTAACCATTTTAAGTATACAGTTCTGTGGCATTAAGTACATTCACATTGTTGTGCAACTATCACCACCATCCATCTCTGGAATTTTTTCATCCTCCCAAAATGGAACTCTGTACTCACAAAACAATAACTCCCTATTTCCTTCTACCCCTGGCAACCACCATTCTACTTTCTGTGTCAGTGAATTTGAGTACTATAGGTACCTCAGATAAATAAAACCATACAACATTTGTCTTTTTGTTCCTGATTTATTTCACTTAGCATAATATCTTCAAGGTTTGTCTGTGTTGTAGCATGTGTCAGAGCTTCTTTCCTTTTTAAGGCTGAATAATATTCCATTGTATGTATATACCACATTTTTTATTCACTTATCCATTGATAGACATTTCAGTTGCCTTTTAGCAATTATAAATAATGTTTCTTCCACATTTTGGCTATTGTAAATAATGGGTATTTAAATATTGTAGCCCATGCTTTCAGTTCTTTTGGGTTTATACTCAGAAGTGGAGTTGTTGGATTTTAGTGTACTTTATTTTAATTTTTTTAAAGAACTGTCATACTGTCTTCGACAGTGGCTATGCCATTTTACATTCCCACTAGCAATGCACAAGAGTTCCATTGAAAAATACTTTTAATGCTTAATCAGTCTTCAATATTCTTGAGTGTAAAAAATTGGATACCACCTACTTGCAAAGAGATTTGTTACCCAGGCTTGATTAGAGTCATCCACTTTTTTTTAACACTAGCACATTATTTCAAATTGCCTCTTTGTTTTCCCAGAGTTATTTATATCCATGGGGCAATGCACCTTAGTGAGAATTAAGGTGGGTGAAAGTTACCTTTTTTTAGAGAGAGAATTTTGAGAGTTTATTTGAGCCAAACTGAGAACAATTGCCAGGAAGCAAAATCTCAACTGATTGAAAAAATGCTCTAGAAAATGGCAGTTTTGCACCTATTTTATACATTACAATAAAAAGAAAGAAGACATGAGTGGGTTACATGAAATCCACTGGTGATTGGTTAGGGAGGTGGAAGAAAGCAAAGCAGAGAAACCTCTGGGATTGGATTAAAAGGAAAATGACAGACACATACTTCTTTTACATAAGTGAGTACAGGATAGTTAACAATCAACAATTAACATGAGAACAATAAGAATGAGGGGATATGTAGTGTCCCTTTTGTGTGATTTGTGCACTTTGAGGGGTGCAGAAAAAGGAAATTTCACATTCCAAAGGTATGTTATTGTAGATGAAAAAATACAAATAGACTAACATAATTAAAGACTGCCTTTTTTGCCCTGGCCAGTGTGGCTCAGTGGATTGAATGCTGGCCTATAAACTGAAAGGTCACCAGTTCAATTCTGAGTCAGGTCACATGCCCGGCTTGTGGGCCAGGTCCCTGTCTGGGGGTGTACGAGAGGTTACATGAAAGCATGAAGGCTCTCACACATTGCTGCTTCTCTCCCTCTTTCTCCCTCCATTCCCCTCTCTCTAAAATTAAATAAATAAGCCCTGGCTGGCGTAGCTCAGTGGATTGAGTGCGGGCTGCGAACCAAAGTGTTATAGGTTCGATTCCCAGTCAGGGTACATGCCTGGGTTGCAGGCCATGACCCCCAGCAACCACACATTGATGTTTCTCTCTCTCTCTCTCTCCCCCTCCCTTCCCTCTCTAAAAAATAAACAAATACTTTTAAAAAATTAAATAAATAATTTAAAAAAAAAGACAAAAAATAAAGATTGACTTCTTTTGTCAGGGAAGATTCTAGCCTAGGACATGACTACCTGCCATAAACCTTTTGTTAATAAGTTTTGGGGTTTTTTAAAACTTTATTGGACTGGATCCTGATATATTTTTTAAGATTTTATTTATTTATTTTTAGAGAGGGAAGAGAGGGAGATAGAGAGAGAGAGAGAGAAACATCAACATGCGGTTGCTGGGGGTTATGGCCTGCAACCCAGGCATGTGCCCTGACTGGGAATCAAACCTGCGACACTTTGGTTCACAGCCCGCACTCAATCCACTGAGCTACGCCAGCCAGGGCGGTGTTAATAAGTTTTAATTTCACACCATCCTTTGTTTTTTAGAAGAATTTGAGAAGGCTGGTGGTGAGAGGAGAGCTAGTAAAATATAACTGGCTTGCTGCCCCCACCATGGATACTTTCTCAAGCAGATACATTTTATGGAAAATATACAAATTGAAATTGAGGATATGGAACTAGGTTCACTTGAAATTTCACAGAAAGTCTTCATGTACTCCCAGGAAAACACAGACCTCAGTTTGAAGATTAATGAGGTCTCCTTAAGGAGGGACATGTCAAACTGGTCCTAGGTGAGTACTTCTTAAAAGTAATGTGAACAAGAATCACCTAGGTGGGGGGCTTGTTAAAACACAGATTGTTTGGCTCCACCAAGAAAATGTCCAGTTCAGTAGGTCTTGGGTTGGGCCCAAGAATTTGTATTACTCATAAGCTCCCAGGTGATGATGGTGCTGGTCCAGGCACCATACCAAAAAACAATGCTCTAAGCTAACTCAGGTTAATCATGGGAGTTACTGCACATACCTCTATAATTAATTAACTCTTGCTTTGAGATTCTCCCACATTGTAGCAAATGAGTTGATACACCTTAACTGATGTCTGCACTGCAGGGGAAAAAATTGAACCTGTACTATTACTTGTAGCCTTGTCTTATACTCCCATTCCCCATTGAAAGATCTTTCCAAGGAGGAGTTAGGTGTTACTTCTCTATCGTACATTGTAGATGCCTGATGACTACTTGTAGAACTGAATACTACAATTGTATTCACATGAAAAGATGTGACTGATACACTTATCAGTATTTGCAACAGGAAAACGAAGACACATTACTTAGGGTCACAACATGTCTTGCTTATCCTTAGAGATAAATTGAGATGTAATCAAGGAGAACATAAAAGAAAATAATGAGCTATGACTTATCATCCAAACCTAATATTAAATTGTAAATAAGAGCACTGTATTAACTGAATCTGCCCCATTTTTTTTCTGTGACCCTGAGGCAAATAGGCATATATATTTAATGGGAGTATTATAAAAAGATTTTAAATTAATGATATGTATGTATAAGTTTGCAGAGGACAAAAAAAAGAATCAACCATTCTTTTCTACCATTGGTAAGCTCTCAGTCTAGTAGGAAAGAGCACATTTGAACAGAAATACCTAGGTAGAGAGCCACAAAATAAAGAAGTAAAAGACTCTGGGATTTCACAGCACAGAATTGTTTCCTTCAAGTCAGATTGTGCAGAAGGTGGAATACTCAGGGAAACTTCTGTTTAGGCAACGTCATTTGAAGCAGGCCATGGAGAATAAGTAGGATCTGACTCTGGATAACCATTGTAAGGAGCGTGAACAGGATTTCAGGCTAAGGGAAGAAAGAACAAGAATGAAACCATTGAGGTGGGAAATTATGAGAGCTAGATTAGGAAGAGATAGAGATTCCACATGATTGGAGGACACAATACATTAAATGAGTGGGGATCATGGAGAGGAGCAAATAGTGGCAAGCTTAAATGACAGACAAATTAAAGAATTTGAACACTGTTCTATAAATCAATGAACAACCATTGATGATGTGTGAGCATGGAGTGGAATGATCACAGGTGTGCTTCAGGAACATTCATTAGAAAATAATGTGCAAGATATATGAGGAGGGATGGAGTCCAGAGGCAGGGAGACCAATTACTGTAGTCCATGGGGACAGAGAGGAGAAGGCAGATGATTCAGGGTTAGAAAAGACAAAATTTAGTGATTAACTAAATGTGAAAGATGAAGGAAAAAGAAGAATCAAATATAATGTTGACATATTAGACCTGAGTGATTGGGTAAATGGCAATGTCAGAAAATGGGAAATAGTGGAGGGGCAGGGTGTGGCGAAGGTGGGGGAAAGATATGCTGATTTTGAAATCCTAGGACACCATCTTTTTATATATATCACAGGCAGTTAGGCAGAGTAAGCATGGCTCAAGAGAGTCACTGAAGTTGCAGATGAAGATTTCAGACATTTCTATAAAGATTATAAGTGAAGAGATATTATTAGATGGGGAAAAGTAGGATGGTATTGTCATGGCAGAAACAGTAAAAAAAAGAAGAAGAAGATATGGTCATGAGAGTCAAGGACTGACCCTTTGAGATACTCTTTCAACACCTATTCAGCCAATGTTCACATTTTTGCTAATGTGCCTACTTTGAGTTAGGCCACATACTTGGTGAGCAGGAGGAGGAAGAAGGACAGAGATGAGAATGAGAAAGAAATGATAGATGGGAAACTCAAATGCTGTGCAATATCAGTGAAGAGTGCATTTCAAGCTGAGGATCTGGCATAAATGAGAGGCTCCAGAAAGGCCAGAATGGATAAAACAGGAAGAGTTCATGGGATTTGGCAATGAAGTCTTAGTGATCTTTGTGTGGTAAACAGATTTCTAAAATAGTCCCCAATGATCCTGGCCTCTAGGTGCTCACATCCTTGTATAACCCTTTTAATTTTAGTGGGGCTAGACCTAGTGACTTGCTTCTAACAAATAGAATACCTTCTAAGAATATAGTGAAACTGATGGAATATTACTCCTGAGATTAAAAGACTGTGAATTCCATGTAACTCACATTCTTTCTCTCTTGTGCTCACTTGTTCACTCTGATAAATCCAACTGCCATGTTATAAGCTAACTTGAGGAGAAGCCCATGTGTTAAGGAGCTAGTGGTGGCCTCTGGCCAACAATCAGTAAGAAAAATGAGGCCTTCAGTCTAGCTGCCTATGAAGAATTGAATCCAGCCAACAACTACATAACAGAGCTTGGCAAGGAATCCTTCCTGAGTCAAGCTTTAAGAAAAGTATGGCCCCAACTGACATCTTAATTGCAACCTGTGAGAGACCTTAAGCACGAGGCTTCTGTCGTGCCACACCCAGTTTCCTAACCCACAAAAACTGAGATAATAAATGTATGTTGTCTTAAGTTACTAAATTTTAGAGCAATTTGCTATGCAGCTATAGATAACTAACACACTGAACTTTAAATAGAGTGGTGAGGGCAGAAGCCAAATCACAGGGGATTAAGGAAATGAAGGCAGGAAATATATACAACTTTTCTAAAGTGAGATGATGAAAGGAAGGATGAATACAATATTTACAATCCCAACTGACTTTCAAATGACTATAATAAATTAAAACATTATTTAGAACTAATAAGATTATACAAACTTACTATAGCCTCAAGGCTATTTGAAGTGATATTACTTAAATATTTAGAGATTTATAAGTCTTTATTGGTTAGTTCTTGTTAAGAACCTACTAAGTAATAATAATTATAACACTCATACTTGGATATCAATGTACACCTGGCAACAGCATTCTCATGCATTACCCTGTGAATTCTCACTCCTTGTGAAGCAGGCAGGCACTAAAGAGTCAAAATTCACTAGCAGTACCATCTTTCTATCTTTGTAATTTGGTGAACTTGGTTTCTGCATCACAATACTTACTATTGGCACAATGAAACTGAGACAGATGTGACCATAAAGTACAAATCTGATTCCACAAATCCTATACAGCAAAGTTGCTTGGACTCCTTGTGGGGGTGTATAGTTGTAGCAGGGAAAGGGATGTCCTAGTGCAGCATGAACACATCCTTACAAGCAAATGTGTTAAGAGGTGCATATTTTCATGCTTGTGAGAGTTAAACTCTGCTTGATTATACAAGTCACCCCCCTTCTGCCAGCACAGAGGCTCCAGCTATTGCTCTTACCAAAGGACTCACATTAACTGAAATTTTATCATTTTTATGGACAGAACACTTGATACCATTGATAACTCTGCCAGCTTTGGAAAGAAAACTCTCCCCAGATCGTTGCATTTGGGTGATATCTGCAAAGAGCTACAACAGAGCTTACCCATTTTTAGGAGTACTTTGGCATGTACTCTTAAAGAGTCTAGACTTCTAGAGTTTGACTTCTAGAGTCTTCCTAATTGTGCCCATCACTTACTCAGTGTGTTATTCCTCAGGCAACCAAATGTTCCAGAAAAGCTGTGCAAAAGCTGCCAGTCAGCTCATTCATCCCAGTACTTCCTGCTGTGCTTCAGACAGTGACTTTCAATCTGAATCAACTTGGGAGGGCATAAAACAAAACTTGGGGCCTTGTCTAGGAGGCATACAGCACAATCGTGAATGTGCTGGAATTCATCGCATCTTGACTACATTGGATTATCCTAGGAGTATATAAGCAAATGAAGTAGGTGTTTATTCATACCATATCAATTACTAGAAATACTTTCCCTAAAAGTAATGATGGTGCTAAAAATACATTTACTAGGTTTCAGTTTTCCATTCCTTTCATTTTTATTTTTTATGGTAAACAATGAGCCCTGGCCAGTGTGGTTCAGTGGACTGAGCACCGACTGGCCTGTGAGCTAAAGGGTCACTGGTTCAGTTCCCACTCAGGGCACATACCTGGGTGGCAGACCAGTTCACCAGTAGGGGATACACAAGACACAATCACTCATTGGTGTTTCTCTCCTCTCTTTCTTCCTCCCTTCTCCTTTCTCTAAAAATAAATAAATAAAATCTTTCAAAAAATGATTTTCTCTGCTCAGCGCTGGGGTTTCTAAAATGCTGCTTGCAAAGAGGTAAAAATGAGTCATTAGTACCTATTTGTACTGATGAGTCTTCACATTTGTAAGCAATAAAAGCATTTCCCATTCTGGTTTTTGTATTTAATTAATTAAGTTTCTTTCTTTCTTTCTTTCTTTCTTTCTTTCTTTCTTTCTTTCTTTCTTTCTTTCTTTCTTTCTTTCTTTCTTTCTTTCTTTCTTTCTTTCTTCAGAGGGGAAATGAGGGAGAAAGGGAAAGAAAGGAACATCGCTGTGTGGTTGTCTCTTGTACGCCCCCAACTGGGGCCCTGGTCTGCAACCCAGGCATGTGCTCTGACTGGGAATTGAACCAGTGACCCTTTGATTCATAGGCCAGAACAAATCCACTGAGCCACACCAGCTAGGGCTGATTTTTTTTAGATTGGTAATATGTAACTAATAATTTACTTTAAACTTATTTCTGTCTTCTTGGTAATGAGAGAGTTTTTACCCCCCTACTCCACCCTCAGACTATGCACTGAAGTGGGGTAAAGACAGCATAGATATCTGGAGTACAGAAAGGTTAACAAACTTGCCCAAGGTTGCATAGCTAGGAAGATTTTTCCTCAGGCAGTCCATCCTCAAATTACTGCACTATGCTGTCTCTGAGTCACTTCATCAGTTTGGCTTCTAAAGGTTTTCAAAGTTCCATTTTAAGTCACATCAAACTGCTAACTGTAGAGTATGCCAGAGCAGCGAGTAAATAGAAATGATGACAGTAGAATGCATTCTTTATAAGTGGCTTTCAGCCCGAGATTGGGCCACAAGGTGCTGGGGAGATGTTTCTTGTGAGACTCTGGCTCACTGGGCACTCTTTGAGCAGTGTTCCAATGCCTTCTTTTTCCATCTTGTGAACTTTTACTCATCCATCATTACATAGTTCAAATATCTCCTCCTTTGACATTGTCCCTGAAAGCTAGGCAAGCAGGACAAATTCATTGTGGATGTGCCAGAGGACAATCTGGGAGAATACTCTGAGGGGAACTTTACTGAAGGCTGGTCTTAAACAAGCTCCCAGTGACCCGGAAATAATTGCACACATTTCTGGAGTACGTAGTATATTCTAGCTTAACCCTCACAACAACCCTGTTATATGAGTATTCTTATTATCTGTATTTTACAAATGTGGAAACTGAGAGTCACAGGTTAAGTAGCTTGTCTGTGATCACAAATTTGGTAAATGGTAGAGCTACTCTTCAAATAAACATGGGCAGTTTGGCTCCAGTTACCATGTACTTAAGCACACCACAGGATACTACCTGTTTGGGAAAGCTAGCTCCATTTAAGAAGCTAAGGCAAATATTAGATGGAAGCCTTGAGAACCAACCATGATGTAGATCTGTAGGCAGAATGACCTGTCATCTTTGTAGAGACTTTTGCAATTTCCCTTGGGGTGGTTCTCATGGCCAGTTTTGCCCGAGGTTATAAATATGATCTCCTGGAGGGAAAAAAATCAGTTGAGGCTTTGTAGGGGTGAGCAAATAATTTCCCTGATTATTTACTTTTTTCCCTAAGAGATTAGAACAACATTCATTCATTCAACAATTCTTCATAGAGCACCTGCAATGTGCAAAGTACTCTTCTAGCCTGGAGACATGGTAGTGAACAAAAGTGGGCAAAATCCCTGTGCTTGTGCTTTTGCTCTGAATTTTTCTATTTTATTCCAAGTATTCCCATGTCTAAATGTACCAAAAACATGATAATATTATGAACAAATAAAATGAACACACATACAGGGTCTGGCAGAAGTAACACATGCTTGAGTGTAGTTGTAGGATAATAACATGGGTGTAATAATTTACAGTTTCAATTTGAAATTTCACCTAAAATGTCGTATGGTATGTTTGAGTGTGATATGGTTATGTTACAGAACTACATGCTTATGATTTTTAAATAAAATATTTTGTAATAAAAAGGGCATTATTTGTGCCAGACCCTCTATAAATTTATTATTCACATACCATTTGCCAGATGTGTGATCTTACAAAAACTATTTAACCTGTGACTCTCAGTGCTTTCATTTGTAAAATAGAGATAACAAGAATACCCATATCACAGAGTTCTTGTGAGCATTAAGATAACAAATAGTAAGTACTCTAGAAATGTTTGCAATTTTTTTCAGATCACATATTTTTAATGAGACAGTTTGGTGGGAGCAGTGTGGTGTTGGCCTTTGGATTCTCTTTCCGCCAGGGCTGTAAGGGCATAGCAAATTCTGTGAGTTCCTCAACTAACTTTCTTATCAATTAAAGAATAGGGTGGTGACTTCTAGCTCTATCTAGCATTATACTTTATCCTGAGAAACCTTATTTTACCCAGCTATATAATGGAGATAGCAATGCCTTGTCCTCCTTTTCTGCCCCAGTCCTCTCCTAACTCCTGAAGCAGATGTGAGCCTCATGTAAGTGAGTGTGGTGATATAAGTGTTTGTGTTTGGGCACATATTACCTCTTTTCCTACAACCTGCACCACCAATATATAGATACAATATCTGTAATTCCACCTCTTAGGCAATTAATTGTAAATAGAGCATACATTTCAATAAGATTATGTAAAATGCAAAAATATGTGCTTAAATTTTTTTCAACTCACATGAAAATTGCAAGAATACTAGCAATATATTTCCTCCTAGAATCATTTCATACTAAGCTGTCAACCTGATGCCCCATCACTCCTGAAGGTTTTGGTATATACAAGTATTTCTTGCAAAGAACATTCTCCTACATAACCAGAATACAACCATTAATACCAGGATATTCACACTGATACATCATTACCACCTAATCTTCAAACTCCATTCATGTTTCTCTAAATACTGTTCTATACAGAAAAAGAATCCAATCCAGAATCATAAGTAACATTTCATTTTAATGTATCTTTAATCTCCTTCAGTCTGGAAAAGTTCCTCAGTTTTTCATTGCTTTTCATGATCTTCACACTTTTGAAGAGCACAGACCATTTCTTTTGTAGAATGTTCCCTGATTTAGGTTTGTCTGATTTTTCCTCATTATTAAGTTCAAGTTATGCAACTTTTACAGGAATAGCACAGAAGTGATGCTTTGTTCTTATCCTATCAGGTGGCCCATGATTTCAATTTGCCCCTTTACTAATGATGTTCACTTTGATCACTTTATTAAGGTGGCAGTATGTGCCAGGCTTCACTACTGTAAAGTTATTCCCTTTATAATTAATAAGTATTCTGTGGGGAGAGGAGGTACTTTGAGACTATGCCAATATCCCATTCCTCATCAAACTTTCACCCACCAATTTTAGCACCCATTAATGTTTCTTGGCTGAATTAATTATTACTATGATGGTTTCCAAATAGTAATCTTCTAATTCAATCATCCCTAAAACATTTATTAGTAGGTTTTTTAATGTAAGGGAAAGTTTTTCTTTCTCCTTATTTATTTATTGATTGATTTAAATATGGACTTATGGGTTCCTAAGTTTTAGTAAGATTTTATAAATCTTTCTTCCCTAGCCATTCTCAAATAACTTACATAATATGACATTTCTCCCTTCAGCAGAATATGGAGCAGGCAGTAGTGGAATAATTAAGCTTATTCTCAGAGACCTTGTCAATCTCTTTAAGCCACAGAACCCCATTGCATAAAGTTTACTATGCTGTAACATAAAGTTTTTCATTAGATAATAATAGCTAACTTTATTGAGTATTTAGACTGTGTGCTAAGTTTTATATGCACTATTTGAATTTGCCAGTAATTGATCTTTGTAAAATAGATATTACTATCAATAAATTACATATAAAGAAGTCAAAGTAAGGAACTCAATAAACCAATGCCACTAACCACTTTATTCTCCTGTTCCCAACCTACCCCCAGCAAACATGGAAGTCCCTGACACCTGACTGAGTACTCACTTTTCATTATCTCCTTGTTTTCATTTGTTCACTGGGCCAAACTGATGCCCTGTTCCACACTCTATCTTTGAAGTATGACTTCTTAAGTTGTTCATAGCAACTGCAGTTAAACACATTTGACATACACAAGCAGAAATTGTTGAACTCTAGATATCAGCAGACTTCACTGACACTGAATTCAGTGAGAAAACAAATTGGAAAAAAACTCCACTCCTTTTCTTTGCCTCCAATGCTAGTGTTAAGGCCCATGATTTTTGGCCTTAGAGTTAAGTTTCCCAGCCAATGTTCCAGTCACAGTGTGACGTGAAGGGTATGATTGGTCCCACAGTGTTATGCCCTTCTTCACCAATGTCTCTGCTGATCTCCAAGACTTCAGGGTACTCAAAGTTAAGCCCCTGAGATTGTACAGTTTATAATTTAGTCTGAGACATAAGTCCAACAAATGACAGGCCTCCACTAAGTGTGATTGTGCAAGAGTGATCTTTGGGGACCTCTTCCTCTCCCCACTCATTCATTCATTTATTTACTCGTCAGATGTTTATTAAGCACCATTCATTCAGGTGATGCAGAGCAAGGCAAATACAATCCTTGATTACAGCATCCAGAGTCATCTATTGTAAGAGTGAGACAAGTAAATAGAATTCCAAAAGTGTAATCGGTGCTAAGGGAATACAAATACACCCTTCCATTCAAGAGCTATTCTAAAAACTCCATAATTTAAAAATGTCCCATGGTGATTATGTGTTACTATATTCATTTATGCATTCAGTAAATGATTATTTACAAATAATCTGGTGTGTGGTGGGCACCAGAAGCAGGGAGAAAGACCACTGGCCTCAAAGAACCAATGTCCAGGACAAGAAATTGTCAAGTGGTGGGATAATGACAGTCCACATTGGGAGAGACACAGGCTTCAGGAAATCCAGAGCACAGACCTCCACCTAGTCTGGATGAGACTTAGAGAAGGTAAGGAAGGCTCCAAAGGCTTTCATGAAGAAGTGGCCATGAAGCTATACGGGGGCTTCTCTTGAAGGCAGATAAAAGGTTACTTGGGTTTTTGTAAGACCCAGGAAGCTTAGAGAGTGAGACAGCATACAAGATGAAGGCTGCTGGTGCTGTGGGATTTGGGGAAGATATGGTCTCAGGGATCATGTGTTCAGCACAACTAATGGAGACTTAGCTGCAGCCTGAGGTCAAGAGGCTCCTGAGATCATATCTGGAAAGGCAGGATAAGGACAGAAGCCCCCAGGCTATCATTTCAGAGTGTTGATGTTGGCCCTATTTCTCTTGGCCAGCTAATAATTTTGAAAAAACACCAAACACCCTTGAATGAATCAAAATATTGTTCTAGTTACTTCAAGTTTCATCATGTTTTCCTCACACAACAGGCAAAATGTAAATAGCTTCTGTCCCTGCTCAAGAATCCTAAAATATAGATTTTAAATATATATGCATGGCTCTGACCAGTGTGGCTTAGTTGGTTGGACATTGTCCCACAAAGCAAAAGTTTGCCAGTTTGATTCCTGGTTAGGGCACATTCCTGGGTTTTGGGTTCAGTTCCTGGTCAGTCGGGCTGTGTATGAGAGACAATCAATCACAACCAATCAATGTTTCTCTCTCACATCAATGTTTCTCTCCTTCTCTTTGTCCCTCCCTTCCCCTCTCTCTAAAAAAAATAAACTAAGCTAAACTACAATAAAATAAAATAAACACTCATCTTTGTTGATATTGTTTGCACAGGCTTGTGCAACTTTCCAGAAGCAGCTACTGGCCAGACCTTTCACTGGAGACCACTTTTGCCAACATCTTAGCAGCCAGCCAAAAAGCTGAAACCACAGAATGCATAGCTTAGGGTGATTTACTACAAATAATAATTTTATTGTATTTAAAATATGTTAACAGACCTCCAAAGAAATACCCATCCCTACCAGCGGTGGGTCCCCATGTGCATCACATTGAATCTGCTCCTAGATAAACCTCTAGCTAGATGTGACCAGCAGCCTGGGGCTGTCTTTCCCAATGACTTTATTGAGAACCTCAGACTCTGCTGCCTTATCATACTGGGAGCTACAGAAAGAGAAGTCTGGAGAGGGAAGGGAAACTTCTGACCAGAATTTCACCTCAAGAGCCCAACACTGCAACACTCAGGAAATCCCACGCTGTGTTATGCAAAGTACATAGGAAGACCTGATAGATATTAGTTTTACCAATTTCAAACATTGTGACCTTAGGTGTGTTACACAACCTCTCTGAGCCTCAGCTTCTTCTTCAGTAAAATGAGAATAAGCCATCTGTGAAGGTTTTGGGGGATGGTTAAACAAGATGATATAAGTAAAAGCTCTCTGTAAATTGGAAAACATAAATATTTCTACTTTCATTCTTCCTTCTTCCCAAAGGGAAAACCTAGGACAGAACAAGCTGGATAACTACTCAAGGCAGAAATGGTAGGAAAAATGGCTGGGTAAAGAAAAAGTATGCCAGGGCCCTTGACATAGAAGAGGCTTGCCTGGCAGAATTGGGCAGTTGGCAAACAAGGCTTCAGGACCAGTCTCTTGGTGGCCTTATGTAGACTGTGCCTTTCAACTTGTCCTCCACTTCAGGCTGCCTCTGAGATTCCCCAAGTGTCTGTGAGAGCCATTGTCTGGAGACAGCCCCTCTGGGTTCAGTCCTTACAGCTGCTTTCCTCCAAGAATGCAGTACACAGTTAGGGGTGGTATCTACTTTCAATCTCAAGCCTTCACCATATGGAAGAATAATTATGATTAATCACATTTTACAGATAAAGAATTTGGAGTCTGGAAAGGTATAAGGACATACTCAAAGTCACAGTGAATGGTATCTACCTTCTGGTGTCTCAACAATGTTTCAAAAATGTATTTATTAGCTCAACCAATATTTATTGAACAACTACAAACCACTAGACTTGTCTAGGAGAAGGGGACACACAGATGAATAACAATAAAAGCCACCGACATGTAAGCCCTGGGACACAAATATTCTAGAGAAGGGATAAAGTAATTTGCAAAAAAAAATCATTAACAAGTTAGTTTCCCATAGAGATAAGTGTTAGAAAGACAATAAAAGATGGAAAACTTTTCTGAGGAGGAGGCAATTGAGCTGAAACCACTTGATAGACAAGGGGGCGGGGAGTTTCCAGGCAGAGGGAGCAGCAAGTGCATAAGCTCTCAGGGAGGACTGAGCTCCATATGAAGATAGAGTATTTGAAGGCCAATGTGACCAGATGATAGTGAATGAAAGAAGAAGAATGGAAGAAGATGAGATCCAACAGATGGATAAGGGCCAGATATGGAGGGATTTAGAGACCAGTATAGAGAGTTTGGATTTTATTCTATGGGCCTTGGAAAACTAGAGGGTTTGAGGAATTCGCACAATCTAGCCAAAACATGAGGAATGGGCAGGAGGAAACTAGTAGAAAGCAAGGTGATTAGCTAGGCAGCCATCAAAGTAAATAGTTCTGACAGGAAAGTATGTTGCCCAGGCTGGAGAGAGGTGGATGAATTTAGGATTTGCTCATTTATTGGGAGTGGTGAAGAGCAAAGAATCAAGGGTGTGAGGAACTGTGAGTGGTGGAGTCATTACCAATAAAGAGAAATCTGGTGAAAAAGTAGGTTGGTGTAGATGTAGGGGTGTGGTGTAGAAATCCGTGAATTTGGTGTAAGCCATATTACACTTGAGATGTCTGTTACATGTACTGGGGATTAAATAATGAACAAAAATATACACACTCTATATCCCATTTCAGCTGTGGTCTGTGGTTTGTGGTAGCAACACAGGTCTCCTAAAGGGTTTTAACTGGGGTCCATGGATATGCTTGAAGGGAGTCTGCGGATCTGAAAATCTGTCTCCACATGTCACTCCTGAATCATTTTGAGATTGTGATCAAAACTATTGATCTCCTCAGAATAAACCAGACACACACACACACACACACACACACACACTTTCATAGCCCTCTGGGGCTTCCACTCACTACCTACCAGGTAACTTATATCTAATGGTATTGGACTCTGATGCAGATCACTGCACCTACTCAGTACTTTCTCACTTTCAACTTTTTGCTCATGCAGTCTCTTGTACCCTGAAGGACTTCATCTTCATCTCTTGCCCCTGTTACTTAGCTAAACTTTAATCATACTTCTTAGTTCTGTGCCTTTCCCTGAATGAAAATAGACACCTGGACCATGCCCTCCTTGAGCTTATGGTCTAGCCAGGGAATATATACATCAAACAAGTAATGGCAATAGAGTGGGATGAACACCTTGGAAGAGAAGTGCAAGGTGCTATGGGAAGGTACTACAAGGAAATCTAATGTAGTCATAGGTGGTGGTGGAGTACATTAGGAAAGATGGCTGGAAGCAGCCATCTGTACATCAAGAACTGATAGAGAAGTAAAAGTAGAATGAGAAAGGTGAGAGTGGAAGAAGGGGAGACCTTGCAGGGAGAAAGCATGTGTGAAGACCTGGATTAGGGGATCATGGAGTATAAGGGGAAATAATCAGGAGAGTGGCCTATAGATCAGGTAAAGTTGCAATGGGAAGACATTGAGAGGTTTTAAACAGCACACTACATAATCAGATTTGTATTGAGAAAGAGCACTGACTGCTGGGTACAGTGTGGATGGGAGAGGGGATGTCAAGCAAGGACAGCAGGCAGTCATGTTCCTGCCATAACCATCATAGGAAAAATGGCTGCCATGCCATGTTAATGTGATGTTAATGTGAAGGAGGAGCAACTTATCTACTTCTTCCCCCTCTCTACCTCAAGCCTATGTTGAAACCATAATCATTTATAACAATAGAAGGTGTCTTATTTCCTCTCTCAAGAGACAAAGATTCATCCTTTCTTGACTGTAGGCCATTTGGGACGTGTAATAGAAAAGAGACCATGTCTCTGTGCTATAAAAAAAAAAGACCAGTTTATAAAACACCTTTCATTTAAGACCTCTAAGTCTGTTCTATACTCTGATATTCTGAATTGCTTGGAAACACTTATAACCATCAGCTATAAGTGGGGAGGCTTGCAAGCCCCGATATTGCATTTTTAGGCCATACTTCTATCAGAGTGATGGGAAGTAGAGACATGTAATGTTTATGGGGTTGAAGAAGGGGTTGGGGAACCTGCAGAAAGAGGTTGGATCTTCATAAGTTGACACAGGATTTCTCTCAGGACTGGGAGGTATAGGAAAAATGAAGAATTTGATTCTGTTCATAACTAACTGGTAGAGTAGTAATAGGGTAGATTTTTGGAGACAATAATGCTTTCAAAGTTCCTTCTGTGGACTCTTATGCTTTAAGGTTTATTAGTGTCCACAGGTTGGAGGCCCTGGCTAAAACATGCTCAGGGCATTGAACATCTTTTCTGGAATCACACCCTTCTACCCACATGGCATAGGTTTTGAATGCAGGCTCAAGTGTCAGACTGCCTAAATTCAAATTTAACAGTCACTTAGCTGTATGACATTGGATAACTCGAACTCTCTGAACTTCCATTTACCTATTTGAAAATCAGGAAGCTAATATTACCCACTTCACAAAATTGTTGTGAGGGTAAAATGGGATGGTACATGCCAAGTACCTAGCACATCATGTTAATAGTAGTTATTGAATGTTTACCTTACCTGTAACCAAGCCATCAGGCAATTCAGACTACCCACCACCATCCATTTGTTATCTTCTTATTGCTACAAACAAACACTTTTAAAGACTTAAATTCTCTGGTATAAATAACCTCAAACAAGATTAGCCTATAACCAAAGCTTGGAGTCATGGAATAATTGATTTCTTCTCTAATATGACTGATTTTGCTCAGTAATAAGTATCTGTAATCAAAGTAAATATTAAAATTTGGAAAACAACAAAACCTAATTTTGAAATTTATATCCTAATGCATAAGAAGGAGTAAATGTTTAAAAAGAAACTTAGTGCCATCCACAATGAAACTAGAAAGCACAAATACTAACAATTGTTGTGTCTGAGTGGTGAGGTATTAGCTGTTCTCTTTTCTTTTTTCAACACATGTGCAGTTTCCAACTTTCCTTTAAGGAACCTACAGTACTTATACACATTTTTAAAAATTATCTTTTCTTAAAAAGAAGAGCAAAAGCAGTGCAAGTGTTGTTTCAACCTTCAGTCTGAATATTCATAGCAGAGTAGAATAAGCTAGTTACAGCGTCAAAAAATTACCTAGGCTAATTCATGCTGTTTGTTCACTGAGAGTTAATTCAATATACTTATCCTAGAAAATAATGCATTATTCAGTTTAATCAATATTCATTTGTTCTTTGCATAATGATATTTGCAAAAGCATTTATTAACAATGTGCCTACAGACTCACAGGGAGAGACCATGCTATAAGTAGAGTAAATTTTTGAAATAAAAGAAAAACAATGAATTTACCACCATTAGACAAGTGATTGATTCTAATGTGCTTCAGGATTATATTTAAAATTCAGCCAGGAGTAATTTGTATATGAGTATTCATTGAAAGCAGCAATAGATACACTGTCAAATTCATGAATACAAAGCTAATTCAGAAGGAAAATAAATCGGGGTTAGTATTGAATAGTTGACATATTGGTGTACATAACATTGGCTCTTTCTACATAAACTCAATTGACTGGAACAGTGAATGCTATGGATATTTGCAAGTGTTTTCTTTGGTGTAGCCAAAAAACATATTTTCTCTATTTTAATCTGGATGCTTAGCATTACATAGAAAAGATAAAAACTCATGTAAAGTTTTTCAAACACTGGGTCTTGAAAAATATTATATTTTGGGAATAAAAAGAAGGTTCCAATGAATGAGTTCTTTTACATTGCTGAATTTTTCTTTAAGAATATTTTTTAGCTTGTGATGATTATTTATCATCAATTCATGTTATATAATTTTTTACTTCATACCTTCAAGAAAAAAAAATGGGAAACTGGATTTGGAGGATTGTTAGTTGACTTCCATGTGACATTCAGGACACTACACTCTTTGGGAAAATGGGTAATGTTACAGTGGTACCTTCATTTCCATTTTATTTGTTTAGTACTTTTAGCTAAAATACAGTTATAAATATTTTTAAATAAAAACAACAATTATTACAATCTTCAGCTAAGTTGCAATTAAAACTATTAAACCCAGGTTGAAAACATTCAGGAAAATATAGCTTGGGGACAGAGGGTAGGGGGAGGCTAGTGTAAACACTAAGTAGAGATATAATACACTATTTTAACTTCTATTTTTGAGACCTAAAGCTGAAGAATTTTGCATGATTTTTTCAATGACACACAACTTCAACTTTTTAAAGTTTGTGTCTTTTAAAAAGTATATATTTTATTGATTATGCTATTACAGTTGTCCCATTTTCCCCCTTCACTCCCCTCCACCCTGCACACCCTCTCCCACCCACATGCCCCACCTCTAGTTCATGTCCATGTGTCATACATATAAGTTCTTTAGCTTCTACATGTCCCATATTATTCTTAACCTCCCCCTGTCTATTTTCTACCTACAATCTATGCTACTTATTCTCTGTGCCCTTTTCCCCCTCTCTCCTCCTCCCACTCCCCTGTTGCTAATTCTCCATGTGATCTCCATTTCTGTGGTTCTGTTCCTGTTCTAGTTGTTTGCTTAGTTTGTTTTTGTTTTTGTTTTGTTTTAGGTGTGGTTGTTAATAATTGTGAATTTCCTGTCATTTTACTGTTCATATTTTTTATCTTCTTTTTGTTAGATAAGCCCCTTTAACATTTCACATAATAAGCGCTTGGTGATGATGAACTCCTTTAACTTGACCTTATCTGAGAAGCACTTGATCTGCCCTTCCATTCTAAATGAAAGCTTTGCTGGATAGAGAAATCTTGGATGTAAGTCCTTGCCTTTCATGACTTGGAATATTTCTTTCCAGCCCCTTCTTGCCTGCAAGGTCTCTTTTCAGGAATCAGCTGACAGTCTGATGGGAACTCCTTTGTAGGTAACTCCTCCTTTTCTCTTGCTGCTTCTAGGATTCTCTCCTTCATTTTTACCTTGGCTAATGTAATTATGATGTGCCTTGCTGTGTTCCTTCTTGGGTCCACCTTCTTTGGGACTCTCTGAGCTTCCTGGACTTCCTGGAAGTCTATTTCCTTTGTCAAATTGGAGAAGTTCTCCTTAATTATTTGTTCAAATATGTTTTCAATTTCTTGATTTTCCTCTTCTCCTTCTGGTACCCCTATGATTCAGATGTTAGAACATTTAAAGATGTCCTGGAGGTTCCTAAGCCTCTCCCCATTTTTTTGAATTTTTTTCTTCATTGATTTCTGATTGGATGTTTCTTTCTTCCTTCTGGTCCACACCATTGATTTGAGTCCAGTTTCCTTCCTGTCACTGTTGGTTCCCTGTACATTTTCCTTTATTTCACTTAGCATAGCCTTCATTTTTTCCTCTAATTTGCGACTATATTCAACCAATTCTATGAGCACCCTTATTACCAGGGTTTTGAACTGTGCATCTGATAGGTTGGCTACCTCTTCATCGCTTAGTTGTATTTTATCTGGAGCTTTGATCTGTTCTTCCATTTGGGCCATTTTTTTGTCTTGACATGCCTGTTAAGTAGTGAGGGGTGGAACCTTAGGTAGTCACCCAGGCATGGTAAACTGTGTTTCTGGGTTGTGATGCTGTATATGGGGAAGTGGTCCAAGAGGGAACAATGGTGCTTGCTCCGCTCTCTGCTGGATTTCAGTCACTTGCTCTGCTTTCCACAAGCAAATCGGGCCCTTCTGGTGCTGACTTCCAGGTGGGTGGGTCTGTACACATTCTAGGACCCTGTGGGTCTCTCCAACGAACTCTCCTGTGAGACTGGGCATTTCTCCTGCTACTGCCTCAACCCCCACAGGTGTTTTCAATCAATGGTTTGAAGCTTTATTTCCCTGCACTGGGACCCTGGGTTGTGCAGTCTGTCCTACTCTGCAGTTTCTCCTGGTTTATCTGTGAGTAAATGTTGGACTGCCCAGTTTGCCAGTCACTGTCTTACCGGCCAGCTGCAGCCTTGCACACCATACCCTGCTCCACAATCTGCCACCTCCCTGGGTCCACCAGCCACCACCTTGCTGCTGTCCTCTCCACCCCAGCTGCCCAACTCTGCCCCTCCTACCAGTCTGCATGAATATGTCTTTTTCAACTTCTTGGTTATTGGTTGTCCATACAGTTTGATTTTCTGTCAGTTCTGGTTGTTTTTGTTTTTTAAATTGTTATTGTCCTTCTTTTGTTTTTGTGAGGAGGCACAGTGTGTCTACCTACTCCTCCATTGTGGCTGGAAATCCAACTTAAACTTTTTTATCCTAAAACATGTCTAAAGTCTTAAATTCAATTATTATTCAGAAATAACTATGAAACACATGTCTACTAGTAAGGAAGTACCCCACAATTGGAGGTGGAATGAGGAGAAAAAGTAATATTAAGGACATTTTACTCATCAGAATGGTCACGGATATCTTCCAATATAGGTGGAGCCCACTTAAATATATCTTATTAGGTGGAATATATGTACAGAAGTAAAAATCATGGTAATAATCCTTCAGCCAGCATCTGCTGTCTCAACAAGGTGAAAGATAAGGTGCCTTCCCCCAAGTGAACTTAAAAGAGCATTGAGCAAACACTGAAACTACTAGCAGTTTGAACAGAGTTAATAAATAAACAGTTAAGGGACTTCCTTTATGATAAACCCCTTTCCAGAAGAGGCAACTAAAGACTTTGAGTTTCTCAAGAAAATCTTTATCTAAGGAGAGGTGAGCAATGGGATACATTTTACACAAGGCGTACTTTTTTCTTCATATGTAATAGAGCAACAAATTTAATTCACTATAAAAAGTACAATTTGTTGGGAACTACTCTGCCTGGTTTCAGAAGCTATAATCCCATCTGCCTAAGGCTAAGTAAAGGACCTTGGGACTGTAAGCCACTTAGGGGACAAAGCTTAGGTTCCTTGTAGGGGCACCACCTCTGCCCCCTTTCTCTTTACCCTGCTTGGCCCCAGGCAGATGACTAGTTAGCCAATGATGGGTAAGATCCCTCAAAGGAGGGGTGACCTAAGACAGGCACAGTCACAAAGGGACCCTCAGGGAAGGACTTGGGGGGCTATAGAAAAAGGAGGTGATGGACCCTCACCCCTCGGCTTTGACATAGCCTGAATCCTCATTCTGTCTGCAAGAAGTCTCCTAATCTCTTGGCTGCCTTACTTCCCCTGCCTGACTTAAGCCTGAAACAATGCCTTAAGCCTAAAACAATGCTGGAGGTGGGTGTAGCACTGTGCTGGAAAGGTTGGGTTCCCTAGGGTGATGAGGCCTAAGAAAGAATGCATAAAATCCTATGAAATCTACCTTGCTAATACCCTTGATTTAAATGATAAGGGTCCAAGTAGGAAGTGAGTTTGTTCCCCAAAGTTTTATGGCCCTTTAACTATCTGACCCTGACTCGGAATAAGCCCTCAGAGTTCTTTGAATGTTATCTACTGTTTAATCATTTCCAAATGACAATGATTGATGAGCTTTGTGTGTATACACCCTGTACACCTGTGCAAACTGAACCCAATAAAAGCTTGTCAATGCAAGGGTCTAGGCACTCTCCCCTTGAGAGAGTGGCCACACCACCCCTTTTCCTCCACAGGACTCAGTAGTCCATGTGAATTTGTCTCATCTCATCCATAATGCTGCAGACTGCAGGAGCTGGGATCCATGCCACAATTTGGCTTAAAATATGTGATTTTTAAAAACTTGTCACTTTTTTATTGAGGCAAAAAATAAATAAATAAAAACCTTGTCATATTCTAAAATGTGATTTCTATAATACAGATCTTAGTGACCAAAGAATCCTCATGAAAATAGCTATGACCATATGACAGAGGTTGATGAGAGTAGTATGGTTTAATTTACAAAACCAGACACAGACAGCATTTCTGGAAGATATGCATTCAGGAAAGGTAAGCCCATCTGTGCCTGAAGTAACTGGGTCCTAGCAGTTTTTGTTGCTCTCTAATAACACCTACTGGGCCATGTTCAATGCAGTCAACAGCAGATCAATTATTTTTAACAATTTGGGACTTCTGGTCAAGATGGAGGTGTAGGTAAACACTCTTTGCCTCATTGCACAACTACAAAAAGTTACATCCAAACTGCAAAACAAATAACACCCAGAACCATCAGAAATTTGAGTCATATGGAAATCTGACAACTGAGGATTTAAAGAAGCTACATTCATCCATATGGATAGGAGGGGTGGGGCCGCCAGAGTAGTGCAGGGAGATGCTGGAACAGATGGTCCCACATTCATGTGTGTTGGATAAAAATCAAGGGGGATACTTTGGGAGTGAAGGATGCTGGCCTACAATGCAGCAGTCCAGGGTTCCAGTGCCAGGAAGATAAATCCCCATAACTGCTGGCTATAAAAACCGGTATGGCTTGGGGCAGCAGAGAAATTGCCAGATTATCAGAGGACTCATCTTAAAGGGCTTGCATGGACTTAGAGCTGATATAGACCAACCCCTCTGGGATTCAGCACAATGGCAACGGATGGAAGAGCACAAGTGGCATATAAGAAGAAAGTGAGGAGACTAGAAACAGGGTGAGTCCTGGGACACAGGTTCCTCCCGGGCAAACTTCCAGAAGCAAAGCAGTGTCATTGTTCTCTCTCCAAGCCCTCCCCACATGCAGAACCACAAAGTGATTAAATGGGTGACCCCATCCTGGTGATCACCCAAGTCTCCACCTCACACAATTTACAGGTCTGCTTTTCTATAATAGGCCACACTGCTGAGATAGGGAGTCAAAGAAGCTCTACCCAATACACAGAAACAAAGACAAGGAGGCAGCCAAATTGAGGAGATAAAGAAGTATGGCCCAACTGAAAGAACAGAACAAAACTCCAGAAAAAATAATTAAACAAAATGGAAATAACCAACCTACCAGGTTCAGAGTTCAAAACACTGGTTATCAGGGTACCCAAAGAAATCACTGAGTACAGCAACAGCATAAAAAAGACCCAGGCAAAAATGAAGGTTACATTATGTGAAATAAAAGGGAAATCTACAGGTGAGATTCTGGCTAAGATGTAGGTGTAGGTAGAAACATTTCCTCACACAACTAAAAGAAGGATAACAACCAATTTAAAAACAATAAACAACCAGAACAGCCAGAAAAATTAAACTGCATGGAAATTCAACAACAAAGGAGTTAAAGAAACATTTATCTACACCAGTAAGAGGGGTGGAGATGGGCAGCCAGGGAGAAAGGACCCACAGCAAGGCAGCAGAATGCATGGACAAGGCAAGGCTGGCTGGCAAGGAAACTAAAGACTCAAAACCTCTAGCTGTAAGGTACTGTGGGGGTGGCAAAGGTAGGAGAAACTTCCAGTCTCACAGGGGAGTTTGTTGGAAAGTGGAGCTAGAGCAGAGTGAGTGAGTAGCATTGTTCCCTCTCTGATCTCTCCTCCACAGGCACAATGCAGCAAAGAGAGTTGCCCTGCCCTGGTGAATACCTAAGGCCCCACCCCCTTATAAACATAACAGGTGCCCTGAGACAAATATATATATCCCCAATGAAAGAACACATCAAAACTCCAGAAAAAGAGCTAAGTGACAAGGAAATAGACAACCTATCTGATGCAGAGTTCAAAACACTGGTAACCAGGATGCTCACAGAACTGTTTGAGCTCAGTCACAAAATGGAGGAAGAAATGAAGACTACACAAAGTGAAATAAAGCAAAATATAGAGGGAACCAACAGTGAAGGGAAGGAAACTGACTCAAATCAATGATCTGGAACAAAAGGAATAAATAAACAGCCAACTGGAACAGAATGAAGAAATAAGAATTCAAAACAATGAAGAGAAGCTTAGGAACCTTTAGGACAACTTTAAGCACTCTAACATCCAAATCATAGGGATGCCAGAAGGAGAAGAACAAGAGCAAGAAATTGAAAACTTATTTGAAAAAAATAATGAAGGAAAACTTCTCCATTCTGGCAAAGGAAATAGACTTCCAGGAAATCCAGAAATCCCAGAGAGTCCCAAAGAAATTGAACCCAAGGAGGAACACACTGAGGTACATCATAATTACATTACCCAAGATTAAAATTAAGGAGAGAATCTTAAAAGCAGCAAGAGGAAAGGAGAGGTTCCTACAAAGGAGTTCCCATAAGACTATCAGCTGATTTCTCAGGAGAAATCTTACAGGCAAGAAGGGGCTGGAAAGAAGTATTTAAAGTCATGAAAGACAAGGACCTACATCCAAGATGACTCTATCCAGCAAAGCTATCATTTACAATGGAAGGACAGATCAAGTGCTTCTCAGATAAGGTCAAGCTAAAGGCGTTCATCATCACCAATCTCTTATTATATGAAATGTTAAAGGAACTTATCTTAGAAACAGAAGAAGATAAAAACCTATGAACAGAAAAATGACAACAAACTCACAACCATCAACAACTGAACCCAAAATAAAAAAAAATAACACAACTAAGCAAACAACAAGAACAGGAAAAGAATCACAGAAATTGAGATCTCATAGAAGGTTATCAGTGGGAAGAGGCAGGGCAAGAATGGGAGAAAAGGTACAGGGAATAAGAAGCATAATTAGTAGGTACAAAATAGATGGGGAGTTTATGAATAGTATAGGAAATAGAGAAGCCAAATAACTTATATGTATGACTCATTGACATAAACTAAGGGGGGTGTAATGCTAGAGAGTTAGGGAGTATAGGGCGGAGGGGTATGAAGGGGAGAAAAAATTGGGACAATTGTAATAGCATAATCAAAAAAATGTGTACATGGAACCAACAGTGCAGGGGATGAATCCAAGAATCAACTCAATGATTTGGAAAACAAGGAAGGAAGAAACAGTCAATCAGAACAGCAAGAATAAAAAAAGAATTAAAAAAAACAACAACCAAAAAACAAAGACAGAATAAGAAGCCTGTCTTGCAGCCTGTCAAGGCTGGGCAGGTTCACTCAGGATTCAGGCAGACAGAAAAAAAATTGCAGAGCTGTGGAAATGCCTGATAGGTCTTTATTCAAGGGTAGGGTAATCTACCCATGCTGCAAACCATGTGTCACCCCAAGGGAAGGCCCAACTCCCTTATGTGCTAAATGCACACAAAGCTGGCAGGGTGCCAAGATATTATATAACAAAGCACAATTCTGTTCAACTGGGCCCATTCTCAAGGCTATGGGAATACTGCTTATCTTAGTTGCCCAGATATCTGGGTGAGGCAGCCTGACTGACTCTATTTCCCCTATAATCTACACCTTCAGGGTTCTTCACCATACAGTCTACGCAAGGGTATTTTCTGTGAGGGTCTCTTGGCAAGGAGAGTAGAGCCCTGTACCCATATACCACAACAGCAGTATAGACTACAGCAAGTGACAAAAACAGAAGCACTGCTGCTCAAGACAACAAGGACCCACCACCATTCAGTAGTTAGGGATGCCCACCATTCCTGCAGGGGATCACCTGTCAGGTGTTTGATAGCATGAGTCTCAGAAGCTAATCCCCGCAGACCAGGGGTGTCAAACTCATTTTCACTAGGGGCCACAGCCTCATGGTTGCCTTCAAAGGGCTGAATATAATTTTAGGGCTATATAACTGTAAACACTGCTTAACAGTTAAGCAAGAGCTCGGTGCTGCTGCCAGGTAGAAACAAGGTATGGGGCTGGAGAAAACAAGGCTATGGGAATTAGGCTAAAAAAAAAAAGGCTAGTTGGATTTAGCCACCCAGGCCTTGTGTTTGCCACCTGTGCCATAGAGCTAAGCTGACATTGTGATGGACATCTGAAATGTACACACAGCTTTCATCCCCTACTAAGGCACATACCCCACCTTGTGAGGGCAGTAAGCATATTTAAGGGCATACAATTTTGCAAGGCTACTTTCCTTAATTGATACACTTCCTCATCTATGAGGCTTAAGGAACATGTGTTGCATTCAATGCATGAGCAGTGTGCAAAGCCAAAGCAGTTATTTCAGTCTCAGTGACTACAGAAGCAGCTTGAGGAGAAAAAATAGCTAATGGGTAATACCACCAGGGAGTATGCTTTACCCTGTGTTGCACTTTAAATGCTTCCCAATTTGTTGGCCATATTGCCAGAGTTTTCTGAACTCAAGAAGGCAGATAGGGCCATCCCCAGGTACAAAAGCCAGTCCAATTTCCAGGCAGGTAAGGCCACCCATGTGAGCTGCACACCCAGAGGGCCCCAGTGGGAACTGCAGCCCACACCTCATTCTGTGCCTCCCAGAAATGCTCTAGAGTCTGAGTCCGACACAATCCTGTCGGAGTCCAGCCCACTTGGGGTTGTCCTTTGAGGTTCTCAATACAAAGAGGAGCTGGTCCACCCAGCTGGTCCACTGGCCCAGCTGGGTGGACCAGCTCCATGGCCTCAGCTGTGAGCCACCCTGAGTCATCCTATAAGGAATAGACAACTAATGGCTTGGGCCAGTCATACTGCTGCTTCACCCCAGAGTAGATGTCAGTCCAGGTCACATTCCACAAGGGATGTTCACTGTTCCACTGGTTCTGAAGCCAAGTCCAATTTGAGACGGAAGCTGGAGAGATGCACCATGGGAAGCCAGCAGACATGCTCAGGGGGATTTCAATTGGTTAGCCACTGAGGCACAGGCATGAACCCAGTCCACTGAGGTATTATTTTGCATCCTAGGGGCAAAAAGACAAAGCAGTTACTAGAACTAACAATGGCAAATCACAACCTTCCAGCAAAATATATGCAAGTTCTAGCCAGCCGATAAGACAGTGGCTGTTAGAGGGGGCCTACCTGGGTGTGAATAGCCAATTACCCAGGGAACAGTTTGCAAGTTTCTCTCTACCTCCTTGTCCCCAAGGGGCAACAAGAGCCACCAAATGCAAGTGGGGGCTTTTTTCCCCCAAGGCCATGTCCAAGTGGCTGTTTGCCCTCGGTTCAGGCCCTTAGGGGCAGGTAATGGAATATTTTCTTGTTTTCCCATGCCTGGTTTCAGCAAAGTGCATCCCTTGACCACTTTCAATGATTAAGTGTTGCCCATAGGCAGCACATGTGCTCAAATACAGTGACCACCACTGTCTGATTCAGGGGGCAAGGGCCTACACACATGACCACATACTTATACCTCTTTGAACTAGGCAGGGGCCCAACCAAGCCAACTTACCATCAGGCCACAGTTACTTGTACCCATACCACCTGCACAGTAGTTCCCACAGGCCTCCAGGGATGGTCTTGCAATCAGACAACACAGGTCTCAGAAGCTTCCTGTACCTCTGCTAAGGTGACAGGTCACCCCCAAGTTTTCATAGTAAACCATGTGGTCTTCTGTCCAGCATGTAGGAGGCAACAGTGCAGCCACTGGGTGATGTCTCTTCCTGATGGGCCAGCAGGCACCATTTCCAGCCAGTGCACTTTAACTAGAGTATCAGCCTCATCATTCCCAGAGGAAGCAAGGGGTACATGCTTGGTCACATGATATACAGTGATTTGTTTCTGGTGACCTAACTCCCAGAGGTCTTGCCACAAGGCCTGTCCCCACAATGGCATATGCATAACCATCCACTTATTTGCATGCCATGTAGAGATCCATAATGTTAGCCCCTAGTATACCACTCAACTGTCTGTGCAAATAGTCAGGAGCAGTGCTTCACTGGCAAACATGAGCCACACAGCTTGCAGTTCTGCCCCCTGGCTACCCTGACCACTGCAGTGTCAAACCAGATTGTGTCTGCTTCTGGTTGAATTGCCACAGCAGTCCACACTGCAGGCTGGCTCCTGCTGGATCCATCAGTGTACCATGCATCTGAGGGAATAGGTGCTTGCCCTTCATGGAAGAGACTAGCTTCCATTTCTTCTGCATGGGCAGGAGCAGTAGATTTCTCATCTCAATAGGTAACAGGACCCAATACTTCCTGCAACAAAGCCCATGGGGGCTAGTCGACCAAGTACTCCTTTGTTGCAGATAAGCCCCCCACTTAGCCAACGTTGATGTGTGAGTTGTCCCACTGCAAGGTTTGGCCATCCAGTCCCAGACCCACCCCGCAATGGGGTAAGTGGTCCTTACTGTCACAGGGGCAGTTTCTGTTGTAGCCTTCATGGCTGACAGGGCAGCATACCCTGCAGCCAGTTGCATTTCAATCAAGGAGTACTGCACCTTTGCTACCTTCCATAGTTGGGAACAGAAACTCAAGGGTTGACATAGCCATTCCAATCACTGCCACAGACCTCACCCAAAACCTTCCTGTGTCACATGCACATCTAGCTCACAGGGTCTATCAGGATCCAAAGTATGCAAGGCCTGGGCATGCTTAATGATGTGCTTTGCTCCGTAGAACACTTTTCCAAGGTCAGGTCCAGTCCCAGTTCACTCCCTTTTTTACCAAAGCATACAAGGGGTGAACAACTTGAGTGAGGTGGATCATGAGAACTCTCCTGTACCCCAGCAGGCCCAAAAATGTCTGGAGCTGTTTCACAGTAGTAGGGGTACCATACGCCTGAATTTTATCTATCACCACATTAGGGATGACTTTTGTCTTACCTGACCAGGCAACCCTCAAAAATTTGACAGACAATCCAGGCCCTTGAAGTTTGGCTTCATTGACTGCCCAGCCACATGACTTCAGGTGTGACAACACTTGCGGCACTGCTTTCTCTAACTCTGTAAGATCATTACTGATGAGCAAAATGTCATCAATGTAATGCAAGAGGCACATTTCTGCAGGCCGTGGCCACTTAGTCAAGTCCTCCACCACAAGCCCATGACAGATGGTCGGGCTGTGCAAGTTCCCCTGTAAAGGTCCATTGTCAACCCTCCCATGTGAAGGCAAACTGATCTTGACTCTCTGGAGCAACAGCAATGAAGGAAGAGGCATTTGCTAGGTCAGCTACAATGTTGTAAGTCTCCAGCTCATTAGTTAACTGGTCCATCAAATCCACCACAGAAAGGACTGCTGCATATATTTCAGGAACAACCTTATTGAGCTCCCAATAATCTACCATCATTCTCCATGTGCCATCTGGGTTCCTCACTGGCCACACAGGGGACTTAAAGGAACTGTGGTGGCCCTAATTATCCCCACCTTTTCCAATTCTCCTACAGTTCCCATAATTTCCTCATGTCCCCCAGGGCAACCAATATTGCTTCACTGTTGTTACCCATTGTGGAGGCAGCAGCTAATGGGGAACTGGTTAGCACACCCCTACAGAATGGCTTTTACCACTTGCACTGCAGGCAAAACTCTCTTGTAGTGGTGTATAGCCACAATTCCTGGAGTACATCAATACCCAAGAGATACTAAAAAATGGGGGATACATAAACAGTATATTCACAGGGTGCAAATGTCTGATACCCAGAGAGAGCTGCACAGCCTTCACCTTTACACTATGCCCCCCATAACCATCAATAGAGGCTTCAGGCCCCAGAAACTTCTCAGGGTTCCCATATAGGAGGGTACATTCAGCTCTTGTGTCCACTAAAGCCATGACCCAACAGACATTTGTAGGGGACCAATGAATAGCCAATTCAATGTGTGGCCTCTGGTCCCTGCCTGTCCTCTGTAGATGGGTCCCTAGGCCTTTCCCCTATTCAAATGTCTATAGGATATCTCCTCCCTCCTCTCAGGAAGCTGACACAACCAGTTGGTCTTCCAGCTGGACTGGATGGGCCTCTCATTTCTCGTCCACAGGGTTCTTCCTCACTGCTTTCTTCTTCTGGGGCCACAGGAAGCATTGGTCAGCTCGCAGCTGTTTCCAGAGCTCTAATAAGTAAGTGTTTGGCTTCCTATCAATATTAGTTCAATCTACTCCAGCCCCTAAAAGGTCTGACCACATCTGTGTCCTGGTCACCTGCATGGGGGCACTGTTTGACTGAGAAAAAAAGAGGAAATTTGAGATACCACCAGAAATGCTTTCTGCTCATGACAAGACTCTGCCTCCCCCAGACTCACCACCATCATGGTGACATCATTAATGTGACCACTGACAAATGGGGCCAAGATTGACATGAGGGATCCAAGCAAGGCGGAAGGGGTATGTTGCAACACTAGATCCTACATCCCTGCTGTAAAGCATTCATCACCAGGGCCCTGAGTATGGGATTGAACATAGCCTGTCACATGCCCAACTCCTGCAGGAATTGCAATAAGTCCACAAAGGACTGCCATTTGCTCACAGTGTCTGGCATGTCTCCCGCATCTGCCCAGACTGTGCAAATAGCTGCCATGACCCACTCCAACAGAGAATGCAATCCCTGCCCCCATCTGTGCTGCTGGCTATTCTGCAGCCATTGGCACAGGGAGGGGTGAGTTGTGATGGAAGCTAACTTTTCCATCTCATTATCAGTGCACATGATGCTAAATCCTCTAAATCCCACAGGCATAAGAGCCACACTCCAAAGGGTTCCTTGGGTTACTGGTAAAACTGATTCATTAGATCGACCAGTTCAGCCTGCATATAGGGTCTATAGGTTGTGTGCTCAAGCATCTGGGCAGGGCCAGATGAATCTCTCCCAGGAGCCAGGGGCTGCTGGGACTTCATTTTCTGTAACACCACTGGGAAGGCCTGCAGGGAACTCTGTTCCTTGCTGCCATCCTCTTCTGACTCATCTGCTACCACTGGGGAGGGGGATCATTACTGCTCTGCCATTTGGATGTCTACCTCCTGGGTGCAAATCCTCACTTCCAAGACTTCCTCTCTTCCTTGGAGTTCACATAGCTTTGCTGTGTTGTGAAGCAAAGTCTGTCTCAGATCATAAAGCTGAAAGAAACACGCAGCCCATGGCTCCCGTGGCTGCTCAGGCACTTGGCTTTTCTAGGGTCTTCCCTACCACCCACAGGGTCTTCTCTACTGGGTCAGGTGCACTGCTAACATTGGGCCAATTCTGGGTCAGGGCCCATGCTACCAGGAGACTTGCCACTAGATGCCATATCCTGGTGACTGGCCACCCTTCCAGGCCCCTGTATGGGGTCCTAAGGGCTCCTCCATATTCACACCATAGTGTGATGAGTCCTGCTAATGGTGGCAATTGTGTTGCAGCCTGTCAAGGCCTGGAAGATTCAGTTGGGATTTGGGCAGACAGAAGAAAGTTCACAGAGCTGTGGGAATACCAGACATACCTTTATTCAATGATGGGGCAATCCACGCACACAACAGGCCATGTGTCCTGCTGACGGAAGCCTCAACTCCCTTATATATTAAATACACACAAGGCCGTCAGGGTGCCAAGATATTATATAACAAAGCACGATTCTGTGAATGTGGGCCCATTCTCAAGGCTATGGGAATACTGCTTATCTTAGTTGCCCAGACATCTGGGTGAGGCAGCCCGACTGACTCTATTTCCCCTACAAAGCCTCTGGGGCATCTCCAAACATTCCAACATCTGAATCATAGGGATGCCAGAAAGAGAAGAGGAAGAGCAAGAAATTGAAAACTTATTTGAAAAAATAATGAAGGAAAACTTCCCTAATCTGGCAAAGGAAATAGACATACAAATCCAGGAAGCATGGAGAGTCCCAAACAAGCTGGATCTAAAGTGGACCACACCAGTACACATCATAATTAAAATACCAAAGGTTAGAGATAAAGAGATAATCTTAAAAGCAGCAAGAGAAAAGCAGAGAGTTGTGTACAAAGGAGTTCCGATAAGACTATCAGCTGATTCTCAAAAGAAACATTGCAGGCTACAAGGGATTGGCAAGAAGTATTCAAAGTGATGAAAGGTGAGGACCTACAGCCTAGATTATTCTAAGCAGTAAAACTATCATTTAGAATGGCAGGGCAGATAAAGTGCTTCCCAGATAAGGTAAAGCTAAAGGAGCTCATCACCAAGCCATTATTACATGAAATGTTAAAGGGACTTACAAGTGACCAGGAATTGAACCAGTGACTTTTTGCTTTTCAGAATGATGCCCAACCCACTGACCCATGCCAGTCAGGGCTAATTACTCCATGACTTAACAGTTGCTATGGTACTGCCATTGTAGGCAAAGATCGGCATATAGCCATACCTAATCTTTGCCTCTATCTCTAACCAGTCTCAGTGTATTTAGCCAGTCTCAGTATTATCCTCTATTTAGGATTATCCTTTATTTAGTAATATTTGATGTTTCTTACCCCACTCAACTCCCACCAATATTGAACTGTCATACTGTGGTTTATATATTTATTGTGCCTACATATCTCGAATAAGGCAGCATTTCTTAAATGGGCTGACTGCAGTACTGAACTTTAACTGTGAGATTGGTTAAAAACACAAGTAACATGAAGTCATATAACATCAAACAATGATGCTCTTAATTTTTTAAACTAGCCATCCTAAAATATCCAATAAGTGAACTATACCTGTGTTTAAATTAAGCCACTCATTTAAAAAAAAACTCTTTTTATTAGGAAAACTTTAAAAAATATACAAAAGTACAAAAAATGTACAGTGAAGTCCAATTGATTCTTCACCCAGCTTAAACAGTAATTATGATTTGGCCATACTTGCTTCATGTATTTCACCTTCTACCTTGGTTGCATTATATTAAAGCAGATGCCAAACTTGTGTTCTTTCACCCCAGTGTACTTCAGGATACTTTTTAAGATATATAGACATCATGGCTCTGTCCAGGTAGTTCAGTAGAGCATTGTTCCAATTGATATACCAAGGTTTCAGGTTTCGATCCCTGGTCAGATGAATGCATAAATAAGTGGAACAACAAGTCTCAGTATCTCTATTTCTCTCTCCCTGTCTCTCAAATCAATAAATAAAAATACTTAAAAATAAAATATATGGACATTTTCTTAGAAAACCAGTATGCCATTTTTATAGCTGGTATAATTATTTTCAATTCCTTATCATCATGTAATATTGAGTTCATATTCACATTCCCAGGTGTCTCAAAAATTCAAACCACTTAATTTAATCATTCCTCTATAGGATCAAGTAGGAGCATCAGATTAGAGCTCCTTACCAAATTTGTCATACAGAACAACCCTTCCAGTCTATACCCCAGAAGCCCACACTTGGTGGAGTCTCAGTCAATGTTTGTTGAATCTGGCCTTTGTCTTGTTTTAGGAAATAAATAAAAAAATGACACAAGGAAAGGTAGTTATTTCAGAGCAGCTGCAGCTTTTAGAATTGAAGTCCAAGAAAGCTGCTATTGATTTTTGTAGTCTTCTGACCAAGTACAGTAATGTTCCTAGTGAATATTGCAGGCACATTGAATTGAAAAGAATACCTTCTTGGCTGGTGCTGTTCTCTGTGTGCATCTGCAGTTAATTGAGAGACTGATTAAAGAATCGACTAACCCAAATTGAATGGGTTTGTTGTCCCCTTTTTCACATGATTCAACTATAAAAGATTAAGTAAATGTATTTTCCCTCCCTCTCAAAGTTGCAAAATCTTGAACACATGCCAGCTAACTGTTCTCTCCTATGACTAATGGATGTTTTGCACTTACAGCCTTTAAAAATAATCCTTCCCATGCCTAGTGCTGGTTGTAATGAGATATATAATGCTGACAGCTTGAGCCTTTGTGAAGGTATGGAACTCAGCATGTAAATAATTTTCTGCAATTTTAAAATGTTTTAGAAATGGCACACTGTTAGGTGTGAAGGCTGTGCTTGCCAAAACTTGGCCAGCTATGCCCAAAAGTGTAGCTCAGCCACAATTTGGCCCCAGCAGCCTTTAACCAGCTACTATATAAATCGCTTGTACAATATTTGGTAAATGGGGATTAGTTAAAAATGTTTGTTGGATGAATGAATGAGTATAAAAATTCATCTTAATGCAATAAAAATTTATTTCTCACACACAAAAAAATAAAAATAAAAAACCTCCTAAATAAGCCAGTCCCAGACAGCAACACAGGAGGTGGGCAGCTCAGGGGGCTCTGACTACACTAAGTCCCATGCATGATGACTATAGCCTATTGAGTGACTCACACTGGCTATTCACAGGGTGCAAAATGAAATTCTTCATTTTAAATGAATATTTAATGTGTTTTTTCCTCAAAAGATTTGGTCATCTCACCAGCACAAATGCAAATTCCTAATTCTGGAAAAGAAAATAAAAAAAAATATAGTTGAAAAATTCTCTAAAGTAATAAATAACAATATTTTAATGATGAAAAGCATGGAAATAAATGGACTCAGCTGGAATTATTGGATGGCCTTATGAATGGGGGATTCAGGCAGGACCTGTAGAATGGTACAAAGATTTATACAAGAGCTCTAAAACCATGCCTACACTTTGACCTGGTAATCTCACTTATGGAATTATATCCTGAGGAAATAATCTGAAAGACAAAACCTAATATTATAAGGATATTTTTAGCACAGCCATTTATAAATAAGTGAAAATTGGAAGCAACCCAAATGCCCAACAGTAAGGCTAAGCCACAAGTAGCATATCAACTCAGTAGTGTACTGTGCAGCCATTAGCAGGGGTGTCCCACCTTTTGGTGTCTCTGGGCCACACTGGAAGAAGAGTTGTCTTGAGCCACCCATTAAATGCATTGCAATATGTAATCACAAAAAAATCTCAGTGTTTTAAGTAAATGTACAATTTCGTGTTGGGTTGCATTCATAGCCATCCAGGGCCACATGCGGCCCATAGGCTGCAAGTTGGACGCCCTTTTGAGCAGGTGGTTTGTTTCATTGTGTGGCAATGACTGCATGAAATAATGTTAATCAGAAAAAGCAGCCCTGGATGGTGTGGCTCAGTGGATTTAGAGCCAGCCTGTGAATTAAAGGGTTGCCAGTTGGATTCCCAGTAAGAGCACATGCCTGGGTTGCCGGCCAGGTCCCCACTGGGGGTGCATGAGAGGCAACCACACATTGATGTTTCTGTCCCTCTCTTTCTCCCTCCCTTCCCCTCTCTCTAGAAATAAATAAATAAAGTATTTTTTAAAGCAGAACACAAAACAGCAGGCACCTCTGTAAAAGTATACCTAGTATTTTGAAAAGGTTCAGAAAGGCAACAAGAGTGATGTGAACAGAGCTGTGAATTCACTGAATCCTTGTTGTGCCTAGTGGATGGGTGTTTTGGTGAGTAATGCATAAAAGGGAGAGAAGGAAGAAGAGGGGAACAACTGGCTGCAAATTGGGGCTGCCATTTAAAATATTCTGTCATTCAGAGATATTTACAGATTAAGAACACCAGAGAGAAATAAAATGAGAAATTGGAAAGACCAGGAACACTTAAATCTAGTGTGTATGACTAATAGAAAGTTGAGATTCATTTGGAACAAGATTCTTTCTGAATTGATGCAGCATTGAATCAACAATTGGAAGTTATAATGCCCAAGACATTTTCAGACTTCTACAGGGAAAGAGTACTTCCCTGGCCAGCAATGTGTGTTCTTCAGCATACCACTTTTCAAGTGCTGATGTCACCATTAAAGAAAAAATAAATCAACATCTGCAGCATTTAACATCACCCAGCAGAAAACAGCATGCCAAAACCTTTAGAATTGACTTCTGTATATTTGCAGCATACCTTCCACATTCTGTGGCTTCAATTAATCACTAACAAAAATTAGAAAGCATCAGTTTTGTATTCTATTTGTAGCATGGCCCTTGCAACTAAAGGGGTGAGGAGCTGGGAAAATAAGTAAAATTATTGCCTTAGAAATTAGTCCTAAGTTTCTCTGTAGGACATATTCAAAGATTTTTTAAATCTTTTGTTTGTGTTAAGACTAGCCTTCATTGTTACTGTTTATTCTTCTCAGTATTTCCTACAAATGCAAATTACAATTAAGAAGTGAGAATGTAATGTATTTTGGGGAAACAGAGCTTCACATGCTCCTTTCTGTTGGAGCCTTTTAAATATTACAGGACCAAACTGAGAGGAAAATTTCCTTTAAAATTATTTTAGATATCGGACATCCAATATCAGCATGCAAGCTGGGAAGAAGCCAAAGATGATAATAGACAGCCAAAATATGTTTTATCTGAAAGTTTTAATTTATGCCACCATTTTATTGCTGCAAAGAGACTACAGCAAAATGGTAGCTGCCTATGCTGTATTTCTATGAACAGGATGTATGTAAAACAGCCACCCCCTGTGAGGTGGTTAATATGCCGTCTCAGCCTTAAAAACAGTGCCCTTGCCAATACAGAGACTGACTCCATGGCATTTGTGCTGATATTAAAGTTGCAAAATCAAATATTAAGAAGCCATATTTTTTCAAAGGAAAAGATTTACCAGTTTAATTAAACAGTGCATCTCTTCCCTCTCCCACTGCCCCCTGGGGAATAGAACGAATTCTGGTGCCACAAGAAACCAAGAGTTCTAAGGAGCCTAAATGCTCTGACTGTATTTCTGAGCATGAAATCTATTTAAAGACAAGAGACTAGGCCTTGCTTTTCCTTTTTTAGCCACTGTTGGAGGTTCATATATTGTGATTTTTCTCTTAGTTCCTGAACAAGCAATGGTTCTGTTCATTTTGTGATTTTTCTTTAAAAAAATAAGTGAATAAAGAAGTAGACAATGATCACTCCCCTGATCCTAAAAAATACTGGCTTTTATTCTCTATCCTTTGTCTCTGCCTCCTCCCATGCTCTCTAAGATTCTAAAGAAGGTCACCATCTTTCCCTTTTCATATGCATAGATTTGTCTGTGTATGTTATGGTTAAGTTTCCTCAGCTATAATGTGGAGATTATTTTTATTGTTTTATTTTACTTCATAGGAGTTTTGTGAGAATAAAATTAGATCAAGTATGCCAGAGTGCTTTTAAAAAGTTGAAATCAGTCTATAATTTAATGTGATTGCTGTAGTCATCTTTCCTTTGAGATCTTGATAGTATTTATGCTATAGGTAATGTTGAACTAGATAATTTCTACATTTTGGTAGTAATAGTCTGAAAGGTAAAAATTTTTCCAATGAATTTACCAAATTTTAGTAGGATTTGTCCATTAGACAGGTTCCAATATTGTTCCCAAATTGGCCACTCTTTAACCTCTGGGTTAGCTCTATGCTTTAGAGGTGTAAAACAAAAATGACCAAGGGGGTCTCCAAATCAGCTTAAGTAAAGGAAAGGGATAGACAGCAGCATGAGCAGAGGAAATAGAAAATGGGCCAGTTACTTCTAGGAAAATGTGCCTAGAGGAGAAAAAAGGTAATTAAATCAGTATAAATATCTATTCCAAAGGTTAGTTTAAAATATTCTTCAGAAAGTGTCATGGTGCCCCTCGATCTGAGGCAGTTTATAATTAAAAACCTGCCCTTAAATATTTGCTACTGAGTTGCTTAAAATATCAGCTACCAAAAGCTATGTGAATTCATTCACCATTACAATGAAATGTTAGGCTTGGTCGATAAAACTTCTATACCTCTCACAGTACAGACTGAATTTTGGCATTGTTATAGTCTGAAATGTGTTCCCCAAAATCCACATGCTGAAGTCGCAACTCCCAGTAACCCAAGATATACTCATATGTGGAGGGAAGGTCTTTCAAAGAGTTAAGTCAAAATGAATCTGGTAGGGTGGAGCTCTAATTCAGTATGACTGATGTCCTTACAAGAAGAGGAAGGTGTACCATGGTCTTGTGCACAGAGGAAGAACAATATATAGAGTCAGCAAAAGGGAAGCCATCTGCAAAGCAAGAAGAGAGGCCTCAGAGGAAATTAACCCTGCCAGTACCTTGCTCTTGGACTTTCAGCCTCAGAACTATGAAAAAAATTTCTGTTGTTTAAGTTGTCCAGTCTGTTGTATTATCCTATGGCAGCTCTAGCAAGTGAATATAGGTATATATAGATATTCTTTGAGTATTTTAGGTTATTTCTGGAGAAGAGGGAGAATAATAAGAGGAAAGGTATAATAATGTGACAATATAGAGGTTGGCAAAAGTAGGTTTACAGTTATGAGTATGCAAAACACAGGGTTAATAAAGTTATTTTAATGATCATAATCTGCATGTCTTTTTCTATATCAATAACTGTAAATCTACTTTTGCCCTCCCCTGTATAACCAAGGTATAAAATTGCAAAGCATCAGCCCTGGCTGGTGTAGCTCAGTGGATTGAGTGCGGGCTGCGAACCAAGCATCGCACATGCCTAGGTTGCAGGCCATGGCCCCCCAGCAACTGCACATTGATGTTTCTCTCTCTCTCTCCCTCTCTCTCTCTCTCTCTCTCTCTCTCTCTCTCTCAAAAAAATAAATAAATAAATAAAATCTTTAAAAACATAACATAAAATTGCAAAGTATCATGAGCATAAATAACAGTATTAACTAAGGACAAGTTAGATTATCAAAGATTGGTAAATCTATGCACCTGGGGCTCATCACACATAAGAGCTAAGATGTATGGAACATTTACTATGTGCCAGGCACTGTTTATTCTAAGCATTCTGCATGGGTTAACCTATTTAATTTTCACAACACTGTGAAGGAAGTACTATTATTACCCCCATTTTTGCATGTGAGGAAACTGAGGCTTCGATAGGTTTAGTGACTTGGTCAAGTTTACATAGCTAATAAGTGGAGGAGCTAGGTTACAAAAGCAGGCTGTCTGACTTTAGGGCAGATATTCTTATACTGGCCAAAATACTGTGCTCATTGAGCATGTTTTCAAGTGCTATTTAACCTTGAAAACCTGAAATACATTTTGCAAAATAGCTTTCCTTTTTTTAAAAAAAACAAATTTATTAAGGTATCAATTATATGCTATAAAATGCACCGATTTTAAGTGTACACTGCCTTTGCTTTTAAACTCTTCTGCATTTTGAGATGAATGGGATATTATGTTTCACTTATACTTAGTTCATCAAAATGTTATCTCAGAAAAGCTGTTTTGTAATTAAGAATCCTCTGGGCACACTCTCCTTCCCAAGATCATGCCTGCACCTTTCCCTTCCCCCTCTTTTTCCCCAAAGATGTGCACCTCCTAAACTCTAAGGGGAATCCAGAAATTTTCAACCAGGGGAGCAATGGGAAGCAGCAGCTCATCCCAAGCTAAACCCCTGAACCTGTCTCCAAGTCTCCCTTTTGTCTGATTTTCAGTGAGCTGACAACAGCCCTGGCTAGGGTTTTCTCTTATTGCTTCTTATATCCTAAGCCCTTCTTTGTCTCACTGTCCCCAGCTTTAATAAATACACTGTCACGAAAAAATAATCCTCTGGTTTTTCCTTATAATTTACTTTTCCTAGAAAAAGTCATTGTAATTAGTGAAATGTAAATAGTATGTGACACCAACAAATTTGAGTTCACACTACTTCTAGCGACTAATTCTCAAGTGTTTTCAAAAATCTAACACAGAATGAAATTGAATCCTCAAAAAATTTGTAAAGCTGATTCTGCAGTACAGATAAAGAAATGCATCTTGAGATCACTGTTAAATTTAGCAAAACCAACCTACTAAAGACTTGAAAGAATCCAATGGAGTTGCCCTTATGATACACTATTATTGTCTGCTTGACAATACGTAAGTACCACTATGTTCATTGTAGCATTATTTATTTTCACCAAGATATGGAAGCAGCCCAAGTGTCCATCGGTAGATGAGTGGATAAAACAACTATGGGACATTTACACAGTGGAATATTACTCAGCTGTAAAAGAAAAATAAGGCATTTTATCCTTTGTGACAGCATAGATAGAACTGGAGAACATTATGCCAAGTGAAATAACCCAGTCAGAGAAAGAAAAATATCATATGATTTCACTTATATGTGGAATCTAATGAACAAACTGCACTACAAGGAAAATGGGGACAGACCCATAGATGGAGAGCAGGCTGACACCTAAGCGGGGAAGGGTAGGTGTGCAGGGATTGAGAAAAAAGAAAAAAGGACTCAAGGACAACAGTGTGGTGATTGGTGGGGGGAGTATAGGAAGACAAAACAGTAATGGAAAAAATACAATAAAAGAATGCTAAGATGTGAAAAAACTACTTCCCACAGTGGAACTGAGCCAATTTTAGTTGTTTTGAGCTGGATCACAGAGTCTCCTCTGAGTAGCAAGAGACCTAAGTGGTAATGTTGTTCAAATATCTTCTGACACCAAAATGCCCTGAGCAACATGCAGCTTCTGCTTGTACTATTGTTGGAGATCTATCTCACTAGCTATCTTCACAATCCAAGAGAAGCCTAAATCATGAGAAACCCCTCCTCAGGTAGAATACAAATTTGCTGCTCTGTAACTTCCACTAATTTGCCCTTCGTTACTTTCTAAAACTACCCAAAGGAAACAATAGACTCCTTTCCCACTTCTTAGCCCCTTTGATATTTAAAGACAGTTCATAAATTCCTAGCCTAAATCAGCAGTTTTTTCACCTTTCTCTCAACAGTAAGCTTTGGTATCCCTAGATTATAATAGGAATCCATTGTGAATATGTATCAAAATTTATCGTATCATGTGTCAGCTACAACCAAGCACAACCATTTAAATGTGGTTCAATCAGTGTCTAGCATATAGGACCCTCACCTTCTTTCCCCCCAGCTTTATTCAGATATAATTGACAAATAAAAATTGTGTATATTTAGTGTGTACAATGTGGCTATTTCATATAGGTGTACTTTGTGAAATGGTTACCACAGTCAAGATCATTGACAGCTCCATAATCTCACATAGTTACCATTTGTGTGTGTGCGTGTGTGTGTGTGTGTGTGGTGAGAACATTTAAGATTTACCCTCTTAGAACATTCTGAGTACACAATATTTATTATAATCACCATGCTGTACAGTAGATCTCTAGTACTTAATAACTTAATAACTGAAAGTTAGTACCCTTTCACCAATATCTTCCAATATCTCTAATCACTGCCCCTTGACAAACACTATTTTACCCTCTGGTTCTATGAATTCAACTGTTTTCAAATTCTACATGAAAGTAAGATAACACAGTCTCTGTCTGGCTTATTTCACTGAGCATAATGACCTCCTAGTTCAGGATCACTCATTTTCTGCTTGATGTTAGGCTGAACCATATGCAATTGCCATATTTTAGGTAAAAAAAATTGGTCAGATATCAGAGATATCAACTGGTTAATCTACCATATTTCTGCTAATACAACCTAAGATCAAATTATTTATTTTGGCAGCAACATCATACTGTTGACAAATATGGAGCTTAGTGAATTAAAACTAGCAATTCTTTCTATGGACTATGTTGCCTGTCAATTAATCTACATTCTCCTAGCCTTGAATTTGTGTAGTTTCTTTTTAGGAAAGAAACCCTCGCTTCACATTTATTTAAGGTAATATTTGAAAAAGCCTCTGTAAATCTTGATTCTATCACCTAGAATGTAGACACTCCTCCCCCTTTGTGTATTACCAGTCAGATAATAATGCCATCAAAATCCTCATACAGAGAGAAAGCTAAGATGGTGGGCTAGATAAAAAAGGCTCACCTCCTCACACAACCACATCAAAATTGCAACTAAACTACAGAAAAACCATTATTCACAACTATCAGAAATCAGGGATAATGAAAGCCCAGCAACTACAGAATTAAAGAAGAAATCATATCGAAACTGATAGGAAGGGCAGAAAAGAGAAATACACCGATTCCACACCCATGTGTGGCAGATAAAAAAATTGAGATGGAAGACTTCTGGTTAAGAAGGAGGCTTAGGTAAACATGGCTGGCCTACTCACGCACCCACAGCAAAAACTATACCTAAACTACAAAACAACTGTCACTCAGAACTATCAAAAATTAGCTGAATGTAAGTCTGACAACAAAGGAATTAAGGAAGTAGCATTCATTCAGGTGAGTAGGAGGGGCAGAGATGCAGAGAAGTGGAGACATGAAACTGGCTGGTCCCACACCCACAAGTGGTAGATAAAAATCAGGAGAGTTACCTCAGGAGTAAGGAGTCCCAGCCCCACACCAGGCCCCCCATTCCAGGGTTTCAGTTCCAGAAAGATAAGTCCCCATAACTTCTGGCTGCAAAAACCATTGGGGGTTGAGGTGGCAGAGGAAACTGCAGGGTTATCAGGCATCTTCACTTATAGGGCCTGCAGTGGACTTAAGCTTTACATAGACTCACTCCCTCTGGGCTCCAGAACCAGGACAGCAGCTTGAAGGGCACCACAGCATATGGGGAGGAACTGAAGTGTCTATCATCAGGGCTACTCCCAGGGAACAGCTTCCTCCAGAACAAAACTCCAGAGGCCAGGCAGTGGCCATTGTTGTTTTTCTGAGCACTCCCCCACACAGAGCTACAAAGTGGCAACGTCATACCTGAGACTCCATCAACCTGGTTAACATGCATTGCCCTGCCATGACAATTACTCAAGACTCTGTCTCATCCAACTTATGGGCCCACCCAAGTGGTTAATAGTGGCTTTCTATATTAGACCATGCTACTAGGGAGTGAAATTAATTCTTCTTAATACATAGAAGCAAACAAAGGGAGACTGCTAAAATGAGGAGGTAGAGGAATATGGCCCAAATGAAAAAATGGAGCAAAACTCAAGATAAAAAAAAAAAAAAACTAAACAAAAGGGAGAAAAGCAATTTATCGGAGGCAGAGTTCAAAACACTGTTTATAAGGATATTCAAGGAACTCAGTGGGTACTTCAACAGTATAAAAAAGACCCAAGCAGAAATTAAGGGTACACTAAGTGAAGTAAAGAAAAATGTATAGGGAACCAACAGTGGGGTGGATGAAGCTAAGATTCAAATCAATGGTTTGGAACAAAAAGAAAAAAATCAGTCAGAAAAGCAACAAGAGAAAAGATTTTTTAAAAATGAAGATAGGCTAAGGAGCCTCTGAGCCTTCAAACCTACCAACAATCAAATCACAGGGATGCTGGAAGGAAGACAAAGAACAAGGTATTGAAAACTTATTTGAAAAAATAATGAAAGAAATGTCCCTAATTTCCTACAGAAAATACACATGCAAGCTGAGGCAGCACAGAGAGTCCCAGTGAAGATGGACACAAAGAGGATCACACCAAGACACATCATAATAAAAATGCCAAAGGTGAGACTTCTGGCAAGATGGAGGAATAGGTGGATGCACCGTACTTCCTGGTACAACCAAGATTAGAACAACAACAATTTACAGCTAGAATAACACTCAGAACTGATAGAGGATTTATCTGAATGGAAGTCGGACAGCCAAGAAGTTGAAGTAGATCCGTACATCCAGACTGGTAGGAGAGGACGAGCCGGGTGGGTGCGGGTCAGCGGTGCGCGGAGGTCGGGGAAAACTTGGTGCAAAATCGGCGTGAAAGCCATCTGGTGTGCAAGAACGCAGCAGTGGTCCCTGAGTATGCAAGCTGCTGCTGGCGGACCCAGTGAGGTGGCAATTGTGGACCAGGGAAGAGCTTGCAGCCCAGGATCCCAGAGAAGGGACTGAGATCCCAGGAGAATAGAACTACCGCCATTGTTTCCGTCCGTCCCCACTCCCACCCCCGCCTCCACATATAACATCACAATCTAGCGACTGGGGTGCCCAGCCCCGGTGAACACCTAAGGCTCTGCCCCTCACCGTAAAAGAGTGACCAGACCAAAAAAAAAAAAAAAAAAAAAAGAGAGAGAACGAGCGAGCAATGGCTCAAATAGAAGAACAAATCAGTGCCCCAGAACTCATCCTTTTGAGCGACCAAGAAATAGCTAACCTATCAGATGCACAGTTCAAAACACCGGTGATCAGAAAGCTCACGGAACTGGTTGATTTTGGGCGCAAATTAGATGAAAAGATGCAGGTTACCATAAAAGAGATGCAGGAAGATACACGGAGGGGAGCCAATAGTGAAGGGAAGGAAACTGGGTCTCAAAACAATACAATGAACCAGAAGGAAGATAGAATCAACCAAGTAGGAACGCATGATGAAATAAGAATTCAAAAAAACAAGGAGAAGCTTAAGAGCATCCAGGACATCTTTAAACGTTCCAACATCTGAATTATAGGGGTACCAGAAAGGGAAGGGGAAAAGCAACAAATTGAGCACGTATTTGAACAAATAATAAAGGAGAACTTCCCCAATCTGGCAAAAGAAATAGTCTTCCAAGAAATCCAGGAAGCTCAGAGAGCCCCAAAGAAGTTGGACCCAAGAAGAAACACACCAAGGCATATCATCATTACATTAGCCCAGGTAAAAACGAAGGAGAGAATCCTAGAAGCAGCAAGAGATAGGGGGAGAGTAACCTACAAAGGAGTTCCCATCAGACTGTCAGCTGATTTCTCAAAAGAGACCTTACAGGCAAGAAGGGGCTGGAAAGAAATATTCCAAGTCATGAAAGACAAGGACCTACATCCCAGATTGCTCTATCCAGCAAAGCTCTCATTTAGAATGGAAGGGCAGATAAAGTGCTTCTCAGATAAGGTCAAGTTAAAGGAGTTCATCATCACCAAGCCCTTATTTTATGAAATGCTAAAGGGACTTATCTAAGAAAAGAAGATACAGAAAAAAACATGTATAGTGAAAGGACAGAAAACTCACAATTGTTAACAACCACACCTAAAGCAAAACCAAAAGAAACTAATCAAACAACTAGAATAGGAACAGAACCACAGGAATGGAGATCAAATGGAGGGTTAGCAACAGGGGAGTGGGAGGAGGAGAGAGCTGGAAAAGGTATGGAGAATAAGTAGCATAGATGGTAAGTAGAAAATAAACAGGGGGAGAGCAAGAATAGTATGGGAAATGTAGAAGCTAAAGAACTTATGACACATGGACATGAACTAAAGGGGGGAATGTGGGTGGTAGAGGGAGTACAGGGTGGAGGGGAGAGAAGGGGGGAAATGGGACAACTGTAATAGCATAATCAATAAAATGTATTTTAAAAAGAATTTTCAAATAATAAAGAAAAATCTGAAAATTCCTTAAAAAGATGCCAAAGGTTAAAGATGAAAGAATCTTAAAAGCAGCAAGAGTAAAGCAGAGTTACCTACAAAGGAGTTCCATAAGACTATCAGCTGATTTCTCAAGGGAAACTGCAGGCTAGAAGGGACTGGTAAGAAGTATTCAAAGTGAGCCCTGGCTGGCATAGCTCAGTGGATTACGCACAGGCTGCAAATCAAAGCATCACAGGTTCGATTCCCAGTCAGGGCACATACCTGGGTTGCAGGCCACGGCCCCCTACAACCACACATTGATGTTTCTCTCTCTCTCTTTCTCCCTCCCTTCCCTCTCTAAAAATAAATAAATAAAATATTTTTTAAAAAGACTTAAAAAAAGAAGAATTCAAAGTGATAAAAAGCAAGGACATAAAACCTAAATTGCTCTATCCCACAAAGCTGTCATTTAGAATGTAAGGGCAGAGAAAGTGCTTTCTCCATAAGGTAAAGCTAAAGGAGTTCATCATCACCAAGCCATTATTACATGAAATGTTAAAGGGTCTTATTAAAAAAAAAAAAGATCAGACCTCCAGCCAAGGCAGAGGTGTAGGTAGATATGCTTTGCATCCTCAGACAATAAAAAGAAGTACAATAACCATTTTAAAAACAAAAAAAGAAAACAACCAGAACTTGCAGAAAATCAAAGTGAATGGAAGTCCAACAACCAAGGAGTTAAAAAGGAACCATTCATTCATACTGGTAGGAGGGGCCAGAAACAGGCAGCTGTGGAGGAGAGGACACACGGCAAGGTGGTGGCTGGCAGACCAGGCAGGTGAGGTGTTGGCTGGTGGACCAGGCAGTCCACATTTGAATCCAGATAAACTGGGAGGAACAGCTGGGCAGTGAGACAGACCTCACAACCCACAGATCCAGTGTGGGCAGGTAAAGACTTAAAATCCCTTACTGTAAAAACCTGTGGGAGTTTTGGTGACAGGAGAAACCCCCAATCTCACAGGAGAGTCCATTGGAGGGACCCACAGGGTGCTAGAATGTACGTAAACCCACCCACCTGAGAATTAGTACCAGAAGAGCCCAGTTCCCTTGCAGGTAGTAGGGGAAGAGACTGAAAGTGGGGTAAGAACCAAGCGAGGGGCATTGTTCCCTCTCTGGCCCCTCCCCCAAATGCATCACCACAACGCAGCAACATGGGTTGCCCCGCCCTGGTAAATACCTAAGGCTCCACCCCTTATAATGTAACAGGGATACTGAGAAAAAGAAACATGGATCAAATGAAAGAACAGATCAAAACCCCGTAAGAAGAACTAGGCAACAGGGCGATAGCCAACCTATCAGATGCAGAGTTCAAAATGCTGGTAATCAGGATACTCACAGAAATAATTGAGTATGCTCACAAAATAAAGGAAGAAATGAAGGCTATACAAAGTGAATAGAAGGAAAATATACAAGGAACCAACAGTGAAGGGAAGGAAACCAGGACTTAACTCAACAATTTGGAAGAGGAGAAAGAAATAAACATTCAACTGGAACAGAATGAAGAGACAAAATTTCAGAAAAAAAAATGAGAAGAGGCTTAGGAACCTCTGGGATAACTTTAAATGTTTCAACACCTAAATCATGGTGGTGTGAGAAGGAGAAGAAGAAGAGCAAGAAATCCAAAACTTATTTGAATGAATAATGAAGGAAAACTTCCCCAAACTGGTGAAATACACATAAAAGTCCATGAAGCTCAGAGAGTCCCAACGAAGTTGGATCAAAGAAGAAACACACCCAGACACATCATAATTAAGTTACCCAAGATTAAAGACAAGGAGAGAATCTTAAAAGCAGCAAGAGGAAAGGAGAGAGTTACCTACAAAGGAGTTCCAATAAGACTATCAGATGATTTCTCAAAAGAAACCTTGCAGGCAAGAAGAGGCTGGAAAGAAGTATTCAAAGTGATGAAAACTAAGGACCTACATCCAAGATTAATCTATCCAGAAAAGCTATAATTTAGTATGGAAAGGCAGGTAAAGTGTTTCCCAGATAAGGTCCAGTTAAAGGAGTTCATCATCACCAAGCCCTTATTATATGAAACATTAAAGAAACCTATCTAAGAAAAAGATCAAATCTGTGAACATTAAAATGGCAACAAATTCACAACTATCAACAACTGAACCTAAAAAACAAAAACAAAACTAAGCAAACAACTGGAATAGGAACAGAATCACAGAAATGGAAATCACATTGCGGGTTATCAGCAGGAAGCGGGTTGGAGGAGAATGTGGGAAAAGGTACAGGGAATAGGAAGCATAATTGGTAGGTACAAAATATACAGGGGGAGGTCAGGTATAGTATACGAAATGGAGAGGCCAAAGAACTTATATGTACAACCCATGGACATAAACTAAGGGTGGGGAATGCTGGTGAGACAGAGGGTGCAGGGTGGAATGGAATTAAGGTGAGAAAAAAAATGGGGCAACTGTAATAGCATAATCAATAAAATATACTTAAAAAAGAAAAAAAGAAGAAGCAGAGAGAGTTTGTCCTACCTCATTGGGACAGTTAGCATCAGAATGTGGTTAGCACATGGATTCTAGAGTCAGGGAAGTCTGAATTCCACTGCTGGTTAGAATTCTAGCTCTGTCATTTACCAACTGTTTGTCTTTGGGCATACTACCTAACCTCTCTGAGCCTAAAAAATGAGGAAAACAGTAACATCTACACTCTGGTGATATTGTAGGAATTAAAGGGGTCATACATATAAAGTATTGGGTACTAGTCCTGGCCCAGAGTAAGTGCTAAATAACTGGTGTCTACTACTATTGTTAAAGGTATTACTCAGCATTACCTTTAGCATGCTGAGGCCTCTGAGAAGGGTGACTTTCTCCTAAGAAGGCTGGTATGCCTAAATCCTTTCTCTCCTGGGTTTATAACAATTATTTCTGCTTTGTATCCTGTTTTCTTTGGGGCTGTGGACTGTGTTTGCTGGTGCACAGAGAGTCCCTTTCTACCAGCTGCACTGTTGGCCCACCTAGCTCACGATTGCTGGCTATTTTCTGGAGAGTCCTATGACTGAGAGTCAGGCTTCAAGAATATCTTGACTTCTAGTCAAGATAACCATCATTCAGAACCATTGAAAACTGAGCTGAATGGAATTTTTATAACCATGGAGTAGAGTAGCCAAAGAACATATATGCAGGGCCCATAGACATGGATAATGGTGTGGGGATTGCCTGAGGGAGTGTGGGTGGGGGGCAAAGGGGAAAGCTTGGGACAACTGTAATATGAATAACATAAACAATAAAAAAGAATATCTTTCTCTGCTCTCCTTTGTCAAGTTCCCTGTGGGAGTCCCATCTCTGAGGAGCCAGGAGCCTAGACCTTTGTAGATGTCCCAAAAAGTCAGCCCAAAAGCTTCCTGCAGGTGCTCAACCAGGAAACTCTCAGGACTTCCTATGAATTTTCTCAGTTACCTAAAAGAGATTTTCATTATTGCTTCCTAAGAAAAACTTTTAGTCCATTTTACTCCTGAATATTAGTGACCTCTCAAGGACAGAGGCCTTGTTAGAGGTATTGAGAATTCTCCTTCTCAGCCACTTCAGTGACGACCTTCTGACAGGTACAAAAGCCATTCTTATTCACTAAGACTGAATGACACTGTACCACTCTTAACAGATGGAAAAGGCAGCTCTATAAGGTTGTGAGTTCCCTATTCTTTGAGGTATTTAACTTAGACTACTACTGGTGGTAGTGGTGTATATACAGAAGGGGGGTAATTTAGAGGCAATTGTTTTAGGGTTACTAGGCCAGATGGATCTCTAAAGTTCCACCTACTTCTGAGATTCTGCGATGTAATATTTAAGGTCACCTGTGGGCTTATTTAATCTTTGCTGCCATTCAGCTAACAACAAACACTATTTTATTACATCAGGTTTCCTAAAGAGCCTAAATACCTCTGGTTTATGAAGCTGTACTACATTACTCAAATAGGAACGATCGTTACAGAAAAAAATTGATGAGGCAAGTCCAAATATACCATCCACTCATTAACTCTATCAGGTGGCCATCACAGGACCCCTGGTGGGGACAATGGCCCTCTCTATATGAAATGGGCCTGTAGGGCCTGCCACAGAACTACTGCAGAGGGCTCTTGTATTGATGTTCACTCACTGTCTGAGGTCTATTAACTTGCACTCACTTAAGATATAAATCAAAAGTTCCTGGCTTCTTTAGGCTTCTTGACCTCTGCTTCTTTCTCTCCCCTTCCGCAGTCATTGTCAGAGAAAACACTAGAAGAACACTGCATTGAGTTGCTCAAAATCCTATGGCTTACCTTTTCTTGAAGAAACTGAAGTTTGACAGGGAGTAATGTTAAGTTAAATAAAGAATTGGTAATAATAGAATTCTTGGCGTTAATTAGAAGATATTGGAGAAGTTTGGGGATGCTGAAGGGCCTGTTAATCAGAAGAAAGGAAGTTGTCAGGTGAGGTTGGTAAGCTCCAAGTCCACTTAATGTGTTTCCTAGACTCTTGAGTTCCTAAGGTGTTGAGAACTCTGCCAAAATCAAAGCCTTGGAAAGCAGGGCTGCATTTTCATACAAAGAGGCTGGGCCAGGTGGGTATTGGCAATGGTTGGGGAACGCTAGGGGGGTTGGATCAGGCATCAAACTCTGCCAGATATCTAACAAGCTTCATTAGGGCCAGTTACAGAAATTCCCTCAGAGGAAGCCAAAGAACTCTTCTAAGGGGGCATGACAAAGTCTAGAGGCAGTTGCCAAATATCAAACAAAAGAGCCCAGTGGTAGGCACTTGGCCTGTTGGTGAAGTTCATTCAGTAAAGTAGCATGTTTGTTGCCTTGTTGACACTAAGAGGTGTGTGTGTGATAGATACCTGAAATTAAGTAGCCACAGAGAAAGAGAGGAAAGAGAGAACTCTCAAGTTAGACTTATGGTCTCTGATGGTATAAGTATAAAGGAACTTAGCTATTTCCCTGAAACAGGAGGTGAATAACTAACAAGATCTCTGCTCTTTAGTCACTATTCTTAAGCCAGAAATGTTCACTCTTATTATCACCAAGCTGAATGGGGATTTTTTAAAAATATTTTATTTATTTATTTTTAGAGAGAGGGGAAGGGAAGGAAAAAAGAGAGAGAAATATTGATGTGTGGTTGCCTTTCACGTATGTGCCCCCACTGGGGACCTGGACCACAACCCAGGCATGTGCTCTGACTGGGAATTGAACCACCAACCCTTCAATTCACAGCCCACGCTCAATCCAATGAGTCACACCAGCCAGAGCTGTATGAGGATTTTTTTTAAATTATATTTTATTATTTATACTATTGCAGTTGTCCCAATTTTCCTTCTTTGCCCCCCTCCACTCAACCCCCTACTCCCTCAGACAATGCCCACACTGTTGTCCATGTCCATGCATCATGCAAATATGTTTTTTTGCTAAGACTTGAACAGAAACTTCTCCAAGGAGGACATACAGAGGGCCCAGAGACACATGAAAAGATGCTCTGCATCACTAACCATCAGAGAGATACAAATTAAAACCACAATGAGATGCCACTTCACATCAGTCAGAATGGCCAACATAAACAAATCAACAAACAAGTGTTGGAGAGGATGCAGAGAAAAGGAACCCTAGTGAACTATTGGTGGGAATGCAGACTGGTGTAGCCACTGTGGAAAACAGTATGGAATTTCCTCAGAAAACTGAAAATGGAACTGTCTTTTGACCCAGCAATTCTACTGCTGGGATTATACCATAAGAGCCCTGAAACACCAATCCAAAAGAACCTATGCACCCCAATGTTCATAGCAGCACAATTTATAATAGCCAAGTACCGGAAGCAACCTTAAGTGCCCATCAGTAAATGAGTGGATCAAAAAACTATGGTACATTTACACAGTGGAATTCTATGCAGCAGAGAGAAAGAAGGAACTTATACTCTTTGTGACAGCATGGGTGGAAATAGAGAGCATTATGCTAAGTGAAATAAGCCAGGCAATAAGGGACGAATACCATATGATCTCACCTTTAACTGGAACTTAATCAACAAAAGAAAAAAAGCAAACAAAATATAACCAGAGACATTGAAATTAAGAACAATCTGACAGTAACCAGAGGGGAGGGGAGGGGAGGGAATGGTGGGAAGAAGGGTTTTAAGGAACTACTATAAAGGACACATGGACAAAACCAAGGGGGAGGGTGGAAGTAAGAGAGGGAGGTGGGTTTTGAGGGGGTGAGGGGAGGGATGGGGAGAATATACAGACAACGGTAATTGAACAATAAAATAATTTAAATTAAAAAATAAAATATTTGAACACACACTCACATACATAGAATATATATATATAAAATACATATATAAGAATAGAATATATATATTTAAGAATATATATATATATATATTGGTTTTGCTACCATATTCACTATGCTGGCCTTTACATCCCCATGACTCTTCTATAACAACCAATCTGTACTTCTTAATTCTTTCACCTTTTTCACCAGTCCCTCCACATACTTCCCATCTGGAAACCATCAATGCATTTTCTGAATCTATGATTCTGTTTTTGTTTTGCTTATTTGTTTATTTTGTTTTTTATTCAATTATTGATAAATATGTATTTATTGTTATTTTATTATTCATATTTTTTATCTTCTTCTTAAAGAAGACCCTTAAGCATTTCATATAATAATGGCTTGGTGATGATGAACTCCTTTAACTTGACCTTATCTGGGAAGAACTGTATCTGCCCATCCATTCTAAATGATAGCTTTTCTGGATAGAGAAATCTTGGCTGTAGGTCCTTGCTTTTCATCACTTTGAATACTTCTTGCCAGTCCTTTCTAGCCTGCAAAGTTTCTTTTGAGAAATCAGCTGATAGTCTTATGGGAACTCCTTCGTAGGTAACTCTCCCCTTTCCTCTTGCTGCTTTTAAGATTCTCTCCTTATCTTTAATCTTGGGTAACTTAATTATGATGTGTCTGGGTGTGTTTCTTCTTTGATCCAACTTCGTTGGGACTCTCTGAGCTTCATGGACTTTTATGTGTATTTCCTTCACCAGTTTGGGGAAGTTTTCCTTCATTATTCATTCAAATAAGTTTTGGATTTCTTGCTCTTCTTCTTCTCCTTCTCACACCACCATGATTTAGGTGTTGAAACATTTAAAGTTGTCCCAGAGGTTCCTAAGCCTCTTCTCATTTTTTTTTTCTGAAATTTTGTCTCTTCATTCTGTTCCAGTTGAATGTTTATTTCTTTCTCCTCTTCCAAATTGTTGAGTTGAGTCCTGGTTTCCTTCCCTTCACTGTTGGTTCCTTGTATATTTTCCTTCTATTCACTTTGTATAGCCTTCATTTCTTCCTTTATTTTGTGAGCATACTCAATTATTTCTGTGAGTATCCTGATTACCAGCATTTTGAACTCTGCATCTGATAGGTTGGCTATCTCCTCATTGCTTAGTTCTTTTTCTGGAGTTTTGATTTGTTCTTTCATTTGGACCATATTTCTTTATCTTGGTGCACCTGTTATAGGGGGTGGAGCCTTAGGTATTCATCAGGGCAGGGCCACATACTTCACTGTGTTGTGGCACTGTTTGTGGGAGAGGGGTCAGAGAAGGGACAATGCCTCTTTCTAGCTTGCTTGGCTCTCACCCCACTTTCCATCACTTCCCTCACTTCCCACAAATGGATTGTGCCCTTTCAGGTGTTGTTTCCTGGACAGATGGGTTTGTGTACGTTCTAGGATCTCATGGGCCTCTCCAAGAAATTCTCCTATGAGACTGCATGTTTTTCCCACTGCCAAAACCCCCACGGGTTTGAAAAGCCATAGTTTTTGAAGCTTTATTTCCCCGCACTGGAACCCTAGGTTGCAGTTTGTCTTGCTCCCCACTTGTTCCTCCTGGCTTATCTGCATACAAATTTGGGATATCCTAGTCCTCCAGCTGCCACCATGCCTGCCCCAGTCAGCTGCCAACTTGCCATGTGTCCTCTCTGCCCCAGCTTCCTGTCTCAGCCCCTTCTGCCAGCCTTGATGAATGTTTCTTCTTTAACTCCTTGGTTGTCAGACTTCCATGCAGTTTGATTTTCTGGAAGTTCTGCTTGTTTATCATCTTTTAATGGTTGTTATCCTTCTTTTGGTTGTGCGAGAAAGCAAATCATATCTACCTACATCTCTGTCTTTGCCTCTCTCTGCTTCTGTAGCCACATGTAATTAAATGTTCACATTGTCCTCAGAGTTTCTATCTTGCTAAAATTTCTAGCTCTACTCAAAACCTTCAGTGCCTTTGTTTTTGCTTCTCATCCAAAATTCAATATCTTAAGGATAGTGTTACAGAACAGACCCAGGGTAGGGGGGAAAATGATTTATTATTACCAAATGGACCCACCCTTGTGCTCCAGGGATCCCCTCTCCCTGTACTAGGTTCACCTTGACCGCCACCAGGGAAAGATGTCTCTCAATGCCAGAGACTGGCAAAAAGGAAAGGGATTATTTATTTTAAAAGTTATACAGACTTAGAATAATGACTTAATGTCTTCATTAAAAATACTAAAGTCATTTAGAATACCCACAAATGCACAGTCCTTCCTTCTCCTCTTTGCTTAGTCCGGGCTACCATATCTCAGGAAAAGAAGTAGATGTCCATGTTTTAGGCAGCCTCTGGGTTCCAGCACCATCAGCTGTGTCACTGCCTCGATCTCCAGTTAATCCCAAACCATATGTCACCTTCTCATGGCCCACCAGCAAGAACCTTTCACCCTTTTTCTTCCAGGCTAAGTGTCTTCTGCTTCCTAGGGCATGTGGCAAAAAGGGTGCACCCTAAAACTGCACGGTCCCAACTTTCGCCAAAGTTGCATGGTCCCAAAAAGGTCCGCATGGCTGCCATGCCTGGGTTTTTAAATCCCTGTACCAATCTTCCTTTGCAGCCCCATTTCTAACTCCACCCACAATCAGTACACCTGCCAGCATTCCCGTATTCTTCCAGCTTTACTGGGCTGCCATAGTAAGTCTGGGCAGGCATGGCCCCATGGCATGGAGCCAATCAGCTCCAAGCTCTCACACAGGTGCTGTAACCAGGGGGAGTTTCCTCCCAGTTGCATCATAGGTTGAAGTCACTCCCATCTCCCTGGCTCAAAGCATGGCCACAGCTATTTAACATATCTATGAAACCAGTTAAAGGTTATAGGTATGTTAAATGACTATTCTAAAGGTTATCTGCAAAACTGTTGCTATTCAAAACAACTCTAAATGGCCCTGCTCCATGCTTCCCATCCCCCAGCTCAGACTTGTGGAGGTGAGTACATACTGTATATATATTTTTTTCTAATATTTCCTGGGCATCCTGAGTTCTGGACCCCATTACAAATTCCCATTTGTGCCCCCCCCTTGGCTGCACCCTGTTACAATAGTATTTAAGACCTCTTTAATTTGGCCTCAAGTTACTTTTCAGATCTATTTTTCTATTACTAGCTTCATCTACCCATGCACACCCCACCTCATTGTCCCTTACACTTCAACCACGCTGGCTAACCATTCTCTGAAAACGCCATACCTCATCTTATCTTTGCTTGTGCGGTTCCCTCTGCTTGGAAATCCTTTTCTTACACTCACACTCTTTTCTTTACCCAGCCTACTTATTCCTTCTTCACAGCCCAGTTGACATATCAACTCCTTTCTGAATTCCTCCTCAATCCTCCCAGTTGGAATTATCCCTTCCACCTCCCATCTTCTATATCCCTTTGTGATTAATCACCTTCTAAAGTTTTCCCACTCTTGCATATGACAATTATCCTCACAAGAGTCTCTCTTCCAGTTTAAGGAAAAATTCCAAGAGCACACAGAAACCATGCCTTCTATTTAGCTTTATGGCTGAATAAGGGGAGTTATAGGTTTAGAAATTTCTCAACCCAAGACCTAGCCTGTTAGGGGTGGTCTCTTCAGGTCTAGGCCATATCGGTAAATGCAATTCAGGAAAGAGAGGAAGGGGAGCCCAAAAGAAACTCCCAGGAACACTGACAATCTTGCCTCATTAATTTCTAAGTGTCTCCACCAGGTATTTTGCTTCCTTTGTGGTTGTTTCCATTAAAAACCTCAGCATTCTCACAATCTTGCCAAAACCAAACTTTGAATAGTTTAACAGCATTAAGAGCATTTCTGTGAGTGAAGGCTGCATGGAGAAATCCAGATGAACTTCAAACATTTAATGTTAATCAAAAGAAGTCACGCATGGAAGAATGCATCTTCTATCATTTCATTCAATGAGATTCAGGAACAGGCAAAATTAACCTATGATTTTAGATGTCAGAATAGTAGTTACCTGACGGGGATGTTAACCAAGTAGAAACACAGAAAAAAGTTTTCTAGGGTGCTGAAAATGTTCTTTATTTTGACTTGGATAATGGTTACATGGATGTATATATATATATATATATATATATATATATATATATGAAATTTTATTGAGTTGTACAAAGTTTGTGCACTTCACTGTGTGTTATATACCAATTAAAAAAAAATAAAAAGCAACCGTGTCTCCAATTTTCCACAAACCAAACTCTCAAAACATTTTAAATAGTTTTTCCCTATGTCTTTTGAGTGCAGCCTGTATCTCTAAACCAAACAACAACAACAAAAACAACAACAAACCCCCCAAAGATAAAAATGATTGTTTACTTTAGGATTTAAACACAATTTAAGAAATGTTCAAATGAGATGATTTCAAGATTCTGATCCAGAAATTTAGGACTTCAGGAAACACTGAGTGCCACAGAGGATCTGAGAGGGAACATGTCATCAATTTAAATTTGATAAAAGCAGGTGGCCTCTCAGAAACACTATTTCCCATCTCTCCTCCACTCCTACACATCCTCAAGCCCAGCTGAAATAGATTCCAAGAAGGAGCAATTCCAGATAATTAGTAGCAGAGTGTCCATTAGAGCATTGCTACTCAAAGTGTGGTCCACAGAAAAGCAGCATAGGTATTACCTGGGAAATTGTTAAAAATGGACAATCACTGGCCCCACACCAGACCTACAGAATCATAACCTGCATTTTAGATTGATTTCAAGGTAACTCATGCATAGTAAAGATTAAGAAGATAACTCTTACTCAAATTTTAAAGTGCTCCCAAATACTTGAGGCAATCTTTACAATTGCAAATCCATGGGTCCTACCCAGAGATTCTTATTCAGAAGTTCAAAGGCTGGATTGTAACATGACTGGGTTTCAACGTTTCCAGGAAAGTCAGCTCAAACTTGGAGAGCACTTGCTAGCAAATACAACACTATAGAGGGAACTGGGTTCCTTCCCATTTCCCAGAAGCCTACTGAATGAGTGTCAATCATAATTTAATACATAGCCATCAAAAGAGAAACTGATGGAAAATAAAAGTCTTAGGTCCATCCTATCAGGAGTAAAGCTTCCCTTTGCTTATAGCTTGGTGCCCCCAGAGATTCCCATGCCAAATACTCATTACATTCCCTTTTGGCATTTTGCATCTGTCTTTAACAGGAGAAAACCTATCTCACCCCAAATATTTCTGTTCTCAGAAAAGACTATTCTGATCTGGGCTGAATACCAAGTACCCCTTGCAAGTAAACCAGAGCCAGGAGTCAAAGGACCTTGTCACCTGCCACTGTGTGCCAAACATCCCTAGACAACTGCAGCCACAGATACTTAAGGCCTCTGCCGAGCCTGGAACCCTGGAGTCAGAAAGCAAGGAAAATGATCAACAGGAAATTCTAGTCACAATGTTAAGAACCACTTACAGAGTTGAAAGTGGCAGCATTAAGATGTCCCATCTTTTGTTGATGTCAAGTAAATGATTTTTCACTAAGAATTCAACTTAAGTGGTCAATTATCTGATTGACAAAAAAGGAAAATGAATACTAATACCCAGAGTGGTGAGGACTAGAAAAGGGCACAACTCACATACAACTGGGGAGAGAATAAATCCAGACAAGCTCTTTGGAAGTCATTTTGGCAATACTTATCATGAAAGGAAGATGTGAAAATTCACCTGAAATGACCTAAACCCTGGTTATAAACACAATCTTTTGCCTTTTTCCTAAGTATATTGACCTAAGTTGTAAAGAATGAGAACACTCATTGCTTGTACGGCTATGAGGAAATGAGCACTTTTATTTATTGATGATAGGGTTGAAGTTTGTTATATCCCTTCTGGAGGGCATTCTGGAAATAATTATCAAGAGCCTTAGACACGTGTATGCTTGCTGATCTAGCAATTCCATTTGTTGACATGTCCAAACCTGTAGAGAATTTTTTAAGTGCTTGTTTCAGGAAAATTGGCAACAACATATGCCAGTGGGTAAGATCTCAAATGCTCTAGAGCAGGGGTGTCAAACTCATTTTCACTGGGGGCCACAACAGCCTTTCAGTTACCTTCAAAGGGCCAAATGTAATTTTAGGACTGTATAAATGTAAATACTCCTTAACTAGGGGCAAGAAGCTCAGTGCTACCGCCAGGTAGAAACAAGGTGCTGGGCCAGATAAAACAAGGTAGAGGGCTAGATTGGGCCCACGGGCCTTGTGTTTGCCACTTGTGCTCTAGACAGTAACAGTTTTGTAGCTTCTTTTATGCTTTTGAAAGTAAGGTGGGAAGTAAGGATGATTTCATGGAGCTGAGAGAAGCAAGGCAGAGATTCGATTATAAGATAGTTAGCAAGATTCTCTTCTCTCTTGAGAGTGGTAATAGCTTACTTAAAATGTGTATTAACCTAGATGCACATAAACAATGGACAGGGACTACTCAAGACAAATATAAACCTTTTACTAAAAAGTTATATATTTGGGGTGTGACAACCCACCATTACCTGTTCAGTTAGAAATTTATGATCAGATAATCCTATGGGATTAGTCTTTATAGAGCTTACCCTTTTTTGTCTACATGTTCTAAGTATGTATTTGAAGGAAATACTTTTAAATATGTAAACAGATGTCCACACAAAGATTATTTTCACAAATTTTCTTGCAATAGTGAAAAATGGGAACAACTTACATAAGCAGCAAAAGAAGACTAGTTAAATAAATTATGAGGCATCTATATAGTGGTATCCCATGTAGCCATGGTAAATGTTTTTTCTGTCTATTTTTATGGATATACAAAACTGTCCATAATATATTATCAATTGAAAAACCAGTGTATATAGTATGATTCTGATTTTCAAAACATTTCAAAATGTTTGCTTGGACTTGTTAGCATAGGAAAAAGTCTGGTGCAGATAGTGTCTGGTCTTTGTAAATTAGGATTAAGAAGGCTTTTAAAAGTTACTTTTGCTGTTTTACATTTTCATATTTTTATAATTAATGTGAATTTTCACTAACATTTTAAAATAGTATTTCTTACAAAAACTAAAGAAAGATCAGCCAGGATAAAGAGCTAAAGGAGAAGCTGCTCTGTTATTAGTCTAACATGCCTGTTTTCAAAGCATAGAGAACCTCTAAAGTGAAATGCAAAGTAATAACATTTGATCTTGAAATGGGACTTAAATTGCTAACGAACAGAGATGATGTGTCATTGATTTTTTTAAAAAATAGAAACTGAACCCTTGTGTTTTCACTAAAAAATATTACATTGGAAATTGTTCTAGCTTATCCACAGGAAACTAAAAACAAAGTACCATTACTTTCTATGGACACTCATATTTAGATCCCATTTGTTCTTAGATGGCATATTCCTCTGACTGACTCGCACCACCATCAGGTAGCCTATTCACTGGGCAGCTCCAGAATTTGTAGGGCAGGACAGAAGAAAATATAGACAGAGCTGTTGAGGGGACTTATGAAACTGAGTCTCTGAAACCTACATGAAGAGAAACAATCCAGGAGTGGAGAGAGCTGTTTTCTCCTTATATGCCATGAAGCATCCAGACCAATGCAGCTAGAACAGGGTACTAGGGTAAAGCACAGGTAGTGGTCCAAAACAATTTTTTCACCAGCCATCCACAGAATGATTCATCTCTTACACCAAATATTGCCAAAAACTGTACTTTTCAAACTGCTGGTCATGATCCACTCACAGGTCATGAAATCACAACCAGTATATTTAAAAAAATACAATAAAAAGAAATAGTATGGATTAAGATAGGAATAAGATAATACATGATAGAAAATGTGAGAGTGACTCCTTAGCAGTAAGAAAACAAGTATATAGTTTGAGTGTGTGCTTGTGAATGTGCATGTGTACTGGTCGTGCTTTTTTTTTATTTTTTAAATTAATTTATTTTGCCCTGGCTGGTGTAGGTCAGTGGATTGAGCTTAGGCTGTGAACCAAAGGGTCACTGGTTCAATCCCCAGTCAGGGCACGTGCCTGGGTTTGCAGGCCAGGTCCCCAGATGGGGATGCATGGGAGTCAACCACACATTGATGTTTCTCTCCCTCTTTATCCTTCCCTTCCCCTCTCTAAAAATAAATAAATAAAATCTTTAAAAAATTCTTTACAATAAATTTATTTATTTTTATAGAGAGAGAAAGAGAGAGAGAGAGCGAAACATCTATGTAAGAGAGAAACAGCGATGGGTTTCCTCTCATATATGCCCCAATCAGGGACCGAATCCATAACCCAGGCATGTGCCCTCACCAGGAATCAAACTAACAACCTTTCACTTTGCAGGATAATTCTAAACCAACTGAGCCACACTAGTCAGGGGTGATGATGCTGTTTAATGTATTAATTACTCTGGGGCATGAGGAAAAGCTTGAAAATTGAAGAACTTGAGGTTTTGTGTCTGGATGCCACTGCCCAATATACTCTAGGACATTGTCACTTGAATCTCATAACCTGCATTTGCGGCCTGCCCTTTGCTTTGGAATAATCATCCTCTTCACCTGGCTATCTTCTGACTGAGCCAAACTATTAAAAAATACATTCCCAATGCCATTGTTCTTTTTTATGGAAATGACCAAAAGCCCACATAAAATTCCTATCAAATGCTCCTGTAATCAGGAAGGAATACTTGAATTTAAGGCACTTTTTGCTCCCACCCACTCATGTGCAAAAGATAATTCATTTTATAATACAAAAAATATATTTACTATTTTATACTTTACTATAATAGTCACTCTTTAAAAACATGCTTTAATATTGATCATTCGTAATACATAGTATGTTTGACTAACAGAAAGAAGTAGGTTTATTAAGTGGATAGTTTTTAAAAACTAAAGATATGATTGGATCAAGAAGTACAAGAACAATTAATCTTAACAAAATATGTCCTAGACTCAATTTCTAAGCAATTACCCTATAGTCTATAATTATGAATAAAATACCCTTTGAAAAGAACTCATCAGCATCTGAGAGAAATGAGAACAATAGTGTAGGTATTACAAAAGATTGGTTCTTCTCAGATAATTGTTTTTAATAAAATGGTAAAAGTGTAGAAAACACAGGCAACTATAATTAGGATAATAATCTATTGTTCTACAGGACTATGTATCCTGTTGTCTCTTCTATTGGAAAGCAACAATGAAAATGATGTAAAGGATGGGTGGAGACTTTGAAGGGTAGTTAGACATCAAAATGTAGAGGTCATTCATTAATCTCTCCTTTATGGCAGAATCAGGCAAATAACGAGAGTGGATGTTGTGCTGTATGCATGCCCTGAGAGCACTCCACTTTTAGTGAGAAACCCAGGGACACAGCTTTTATATATCACTGTATACATCTTCTATTTTACTTGCTTAGGTACAGTTGTATTTAGACACAGAGCATCTCATCTACCCGAATTCTATTTTCTGTCAATCATGAGTGTGCTTATCATTGGTCTCTTCAGTGGGGAGAAATTCTGGGAGGATCTTAATTTGATCTAAACTTTACAGAGATGTTGTTCAAGACAAGAAACTTAAAAAGATAGAATCAACTGAATGAAAATATCTGTTTTATATATTCATTCCCCAGATTTAAAAAATAAGGGAGAAAATCAAACCATCTACCTTGCTCAGGGTTGTGGAAGGAAGAAACACATTTGTCCAGTTCTCAGCCTTGGGCTGCTCTAGGTCAAAAGACAGCTAGACCTTTCCCTAGTACCTATAAAAGAGTGTGCCCTTGCTTACCCCAGAGAGACTGCCACTACATGCTGGTCAGAGAGGCCTGACACGGGAACTGTGCCAAGTGAGCTTCAGGAAGAGGTCCTTGCCTTTTGGGCTACACTTTCATTTCTTCTCACCTAAAGCTGTGGACCCTAAAACAGTTAGGTCCCAACAATCCTTATTTAAGTGTAAATTTAACAGTATAGTCCAGTAGTTAATGGCCCAGGCTCTGGAGTAGGATTTCATAAGTTAAAGTCCTCTGCCCTCTATAGCTGTGGGGTGCTGCCAAATTCTTTAACTTCTCTCAGCCTCAATCTATTCATCTGTAAAATAGGAGTGACTATAGTTCCTACCTCAAAAGGCTGTGATAAGAATTAAATAATTAAATACAGGACATTATGTATACTTAAATACTAGCTATTTTTATAATTATCATAAACTAGTGGAAATATTCATCTCCTTTTCTGTCAGTCTAGTAGGAGTTTTGGAACTGCATTAGACAAAAATCAAGTGATCACCTCCCTCTAGAAAAGAAATTTAGACTTCTAAAGTAAACCCAATGACCTAGATTGTCTTCTTTAAACAATTATTGGTTTTCCACAACAGCAGAATCTTCTCTACCCTTTCCATTAGGTGACTCTTGCTACCCAACACACACACACACACACACACACACACACAAACATACTCCACCAAGAACACACACATATTCACCTAGTGGGACACGTACACTGATTCTAACTCAGCTTGCCATGAGGACCCTGAACTGAGGGAACAGGTGTATGTGTGTGTTCTCTGGAGTCTTTCTTTGCTAAAATCAGATATATGAACCTTTGCTTTGGGAGAGCCCCTTGAGCTTCTTGATCCCTTGTTATGGTTAATTCTCCATAGTTTACCTACCAAATGGCATTTCATCTTCTGCTTTGACCACTCCCAGAGTGAGCTCATTATGCCCTGATTCCACCACACTTATCTTCAGCAAATCCTTTCTACTTATAATTTCTTTCTTATTTTGGTCTGAAGTCTGCTTCCTTGTAGCTTCATCTAGTTCTTAGGTCAGCCCCCTCAGGGGTACTAACAGAAGAGAGTAAAATACAGGCATTTATATCATGAAGGTCAAAAAGAAAGGTCTTACTCTTTCCAAAGAGAGAGATATTGTATATTTGCATCTCTACTTACATTTTTTTGAGATTACTGGTTTCTTGGGTTTCCATGGATTTATCTCAGACCTGAAACCAAGATGTCATAGATAGCTCACCTGACTGTCTTCCACCTCCAGGAGCAATTTTCTACCTTTCTTTTCCCTGATGACTGTAGGCCCAGCTTGTGGACAGATATCCTCCATTCACCTAATGTGACACTTTCTTTACTTTAATTTTCAATTACAGTTGATATTCAATATTATTTTATATTAGCTACAGGACTTAAACTTACTCTTCAGTATGAGTTTTAAGCCCACCACAACTTAGTTCTGGCTTACCTTTACAGATGCACCTATCTCCTTCCCTGAAGTAAACTTAGATTTAGCCACACTAGGTGCTCCAGTGTCTCTCATACCTGCCTCCTACCTTTCAACATACTCACTCTGCCTTTCATATCTTCCTTCTTATCTATAAAAACTCATCTTATCCTTCTAGTCTACTACAGATGCTATCCCCTTCTGAAGTCCTCTTTCTTCTTCCATTCTAGCAATCCTAAGATCAGAATGAATCACTCTGCTCCTAGGTTCTTATAATCATAGTCTCTACTTGTACCACCCACAGCACTCATTTCATTTAGCCACCTATTAGCATTAGCTGCAGGTTTGTGCCATACTCCAGGCCGTGAGCTCCTTGAAGACGAGAAATGAACTGTTTGCTACTGTGAGCCTAACTCTTCATCTTTTGTCTTGCACAAAATAGGAGTTCATTAAACCCTTGACAAATGAGTGAACAAAAGTCTATAGCACTTTACAGTTTATAAACTCTCTCATTTGAGTCTCACAATAAGCCCATGAGGAAGGAGTTATAATGATTCCCATGTTACAGTTAAGGAAACTGAGACATAGATTGGTTAAGTAACTTATCCAAGTGTCACACAGCTAATCAGGTGTAGAGCTATATTTCCTGATCCCAGTTAGTGACTGTGTTCTTGTCAGCCTCACCACATGGACTTCTTAGTAAGCAAGCAAGTGAACATCAAATATTCAGCATCTAAAGTGTGCTGAGAATGGAGAGATGAGGGTCCCAGTAATAAATAAGAATGAAGGAGCATTTCTGATGGAACTAGTAGGAGTGGAATATTTTATAGACCAAAAAAAATTCTGACCTGAGAAGGGAAGTAAGAAGATAAAAGGATTAGAAAAAGCTTAGAGGCTGAGAAGAGTTAGTGGCAACCAGAGGGACATACCTACTAGTTGTCAAAGATCAGGGAAACTAGGGAGAGCTTTGTCAAGCTGAAAATATGTTCAGAGACTGTGATGAAGCCAACATTCTTTGATTGCCTAAAATTGGCTGTGTAGAAATGGATGGCAATGGAGACGTTTGCTGCTGGGGAGAGAATATACTTTAAATTTAATGAGGACAACTCTAGAAGCCCTGCTGATTCCTGATTGATAAGTACTAAGGCACCTCACTTAACTTGCAGGCACAGCTGTCTGCACTGAGCATTGGTGGGTACTGGGCAGAAGCTCAGCCCACAGGGAAACACTCCCTGCACTTTATTCCTGTTGGCAATTTCACCTCCGGAAGGACAGATATGAGAAGGAGCCAGTGCACAGCCCTGCAACCCCCCAAAAGGTTATTTTGTCCAAGGCAAATGTTGCCTATTGAATTCTCACCAGCCTGATTAGAAAGGATTATTCTGAAGGTCTGTGAAGTATCTAGTTAACCAATCTTCCTGAGTTATTTTGAATAGCTATTGAATGGATAATTTCCATACCCATTATCAAAATGATATGCTGGAGGTGAAATTTAGCTGTATTGTATTTGATCAGTAATTGCAGAAATGTTTCCCTCAGATTTAATGCCTTATTGGCAGCAGGTCTCCCTATAGGCACAAAAGACTTTGGGATACTTTTTGGTTGACACAAATGCTTTATTATTGTAATATTTTTGTTGCAGTGGGGGTGGGAAGAACAAAATTTATTTGGGCATCTGAATTGAAAGTTTTTTTTTTCTTTACCTCCCGAGAGCAGTATTTGGCAACATAGAATTTTCCACTAGAAACAGCAAGTGAATAATATCTCTCCTCCTCGCCCAAGTCGCAGTGCTCTGAAACAAGAACAGACCCTGAGGCTCCCGGTGGACAGCAAATTCAATGACAACAGTCAGTCATGCAGGTCCCTGTTATTAGAAATAAACAAAGCAGGAAATGAAGATTGAGATATTTTACTATGAAAAGGGAACTTTAGTCCTAAGGTTCACATCATATGCCTTTGCATTGCAATATTCTAGATCGGCTGCTGCCAATAGAAATATAACATAAGCCACATATGCACTTTCAATTTTTCCAGTACCCCCATTAAAAAGTCACAGGGAAATAGCTGAAGCTAATTTTAATAATATATTTCATTTAACCAAATATATCTAAAGTATTATCATTTCAACAAAAAATCAATATAAAATTATAAGTGAGATAATTTACATAAATTTTAATACCAACTCTACAAAATTTGATGTGTGTGTGTTTTTTTTTTACCCTTATGGCACATCTCAATTCAAACTAGCCACATTTCTTTTTTTTTTTTTAACAATTCACTTTGCTCAGTGTGGCAAGCATGCTTCTTTTTTAAAGATTTTATTTATTTATTTTTAGGGAGGGGAGGGAGGGAGATAGAGAGAGAGAGAAAAACATCAATGTGCGGTTGCTGGGGGTTATGGCCTGCAACCCAGAAATGTACCCTGGCTGGGAATTGAACCTGAGACACTTTGGTTCCCAGCCTGCACTCAATCCACTGAGCTACGCCAGCCAGGGCTAAAACTAGCCACATTTCAAGTCCTTGATAACCACATGTGGCTAGTTAGTGCCTACTGTATTAGATAGAGCAGGTCTAGTTTTAACTACATGTCAGAGATTAGAGCTTCCAATTAGTCCCTGAGTTGAACTGGTCCCTATAGTTTGATGTGTCTCTAGGCCAGGGAAAACTCACATTACTCTCATTTTTTATATGGAGGCCTGTCCCCATTTAATCCTGTAGTCCTATGCAGACCCTGACGAGGTTATCAAATTGAAAAATCAAAATCATCTACTGACAGTCAGGGCAAGTAACACTGACAATAATGATTTATGCAAAGAAAGGAAAAGGTGGCCTTCCACATCACTTTCAGAAGAAAAAGAAGATAGAGACTCAGCCAGCTTCAAGGCAATCCAAGTGCACCAAAATCCACCAAGACATCTAAATCCTAATAACCACTTAGCTTTAGACACTTTACTTTGCCTAGGCTGGGCTTTACAATAGTGATTTTGGAAACAAATCCCAGTAGAACCAAAACAAAGATGCCTCATATGGTTAGTTTAATACTGCCATAATAAAAGTTGGAAATGAATATTGTTAAAAATTGGCTGGCCAAACATTTCTCTTGATTGAAGGTATTTTTCATTGCAGAATGATAATGCCATTTTAATTTTATTTGTTGTAATGAGTTTGGGCCCATAGCTGCATATCCTAGGCATACTAAAGGAATATAATTACATGGGACATTTATAACCACAGTGTAGGTTACCATACTTTGGAGAACCATAAAGCTAATTTTGATGCATGTAAATTGATTGGAACTGATTTCTCTTCTCTATGATACTGCAACTTAATCTTATCAGTCTCTAATTGTTTCCCTTTATGATATTTGTCTCTTCCATAATATGGTTTAATTACTGAAAGACAAAGTAATTTACATTATGCTGTTTGTTTACTTCCCCACCCAAACCTAGTACAAGTGCTAAGGACTTGATGCCATTAATGATTGTCCACTTGACTTGATTCCAAGTTGCCCAAAATTTACCTCTGAAAAAGCTATAGTTATTCTTATGGGATATTGGCAAATTGCTATCACTTTTAACTCCCCTTCCTTGAATGGCTTCATTTAGATATTGGATGTGTTGTGATGAAAGCAATTAATGCTGAGTTTCTATACTCTAGCACAAAAAATGAGCAGGTGAAAAATTCAGTCACCTACTTGATATCTCTAGTTGGCATTGAAAACTATTGGCTGATCTTTTCCCCTGAACTGATTGAAAGAGCTGGGGTTTGTGTATTCTCTGTAATGTTTCAGCCTCTTTTCAAAATTTATCAGGCATTTTGTTTAATGCCTATTATGCTAAGCCTGGACAATGGTCTCAAAGATATTGGCCTGTATGCTCAACAGTGTCTACTGGAGACATTGTAGAATATTGTATTATATGTTTCCTCAGAAAAAATAAATGGAAATTTAGAAAAACAAAAGAATTAACACTACTGACAAGAAACATCACATTTAACTTAATTGAGACAAGCAGAAATCACTGAATATACTGTAACATGGCAAATATTTAGCTTTCATTGGGTCCTCATGGGGCTTAAGGTATTTATGTCCTAAATTGTGAATAAGATTAAATTTTTGGAACATAATATTATGAAAGCCTATTTTTGAAAATTGTATCTGAAAGTAAATTGGAGATTTCTATATTACTTTTTAGCTTTCTGGGAATCAACTCCTTCTCATGTCCCCAAAAGACATGGGAGTCTATTATCTGACTCTTATACATTGGATTTTTTAACATATTTTCAGGATTGCTTTATATAGGAAGGCAAAAAGCTACTGCATAATGTTTGAAGTCATCAGCTTTAACAATAGTTAAACCCTGAATTAGCTGCAGCTATTTCCTAAATGTCTCACTGTTTGGTTGTTTTTCTTGTCAACACTTTACCCAGCCAAATTCCTTGGTTGATAAGAGTATATAAAGATAATTCATGCTAAACTTAATAACTGGAAACAGTTCCATTTTTTAAAATTGCACTTTTCATAATTTATATTGTTTTTCATTTTATACCACTTAGGATTAAAATTGACAGAGGATTAAGTAAAGTAATAAAGTTAATTAAAATAAAAGAGTAAATGAAAGCTACCATGTAAGCCTGCAAAGGGAACCATGAAGAACAGCTTTTCCATAAAGACCCCTAATATTTGAACATGTATATTATGTCCTGATTGTGACTGAGAAAATAGCCTAATATGTTGAGAGGCAAAGGAAAACTATTAACCCATAAAAATTCCCTTTAGAAACAAAAGCTATCCAATTTGCTTAGCTAAAAGACACTTCTACCTCATTGAAAATTAGTCCCAGAAGGTGAATTATTACATTCCTAACTTTGGATGGAAAAGGTTTTCTACTATGTGCTAGGAGTCAACAACCTCATAATCTTGGAATGTATGTAAAATGGCATATCCATGAACTTTACAAACCATATGAATGCCCTTAAGACATAATTTAAAGTCAGCTTTGTTGAAAAAAACAAATGAGAATTGATGTTTTATTTTAAATACTGTTACAGAACAGAGTGGGGGGCACTAATAATATAAAAGTTCCCCCCTTTTTCTTCAGGGGTTCCTCCCTACCTACCGGGTTCGTTTTGCCTGCTGCCTGAGGAAAGGCATCTCTTAATACCAGAGATCAGTGAAAAGGAAAGGAATTTATTATTTATTTGAAATAACACAAACTAAAGTTCCTCACAAATGCACACAGTCCTCCCGGCACTCTTCACATAGCAAAAGGGAGCACTTCCAAAGCCTCCTGGTCCTGACTATCACCCAAGCAGCATGGTCCCAACCAAGACACCAAAGCTGCGTGGTCCTAAACAGACATGTGGTCCCAGAAAGAGAGACGCCCAATGGTTGCCATGCCTCTGTTTAAATCCCAGTGCCCATCTTCCTCTGCAGCCCCATTTCTGGCTCCTCTCACAATTGGCCACAGCTGCCAGCATTCTGGACAGGTGTGGCCCTGTGGTGTGGAGCCAATTATCTCCAAGCTCTTCTGGACCCTATTACAAACCCCTATTTGGGGCTCCCCTCTTGGCTGCACCCTGTTACAATACCTCTTTCACATTCATACACAGAATGCTCCCTTCTCTTATGCCAACATCTAGGTGAAGGATCAGGTGATATTTTTTTTAAAGAAAGGTATTTATGTCCTACTGAGAAATTCCAAAAGTTATATTTTATTTCCCTCTTTCTTTTGTGAAACTCATTAAATATTACAAACAAACCAATATAGTTATCATTGATGCTGTTATAATCATAGGTTGTGATGTTGAGGTCCATTAGTTAAGATGTATGTGAAGACAAACCAGGTCACAGGCTGTTAGGATGGCTTCCTGCTTTTTTCTGAAAGACAACACCTAGAGCAGTGTTTCTCTCAGATGGGTACTAGACTTAACAGGGTGATCATTTTGTAAGGTATATAAATGCTTAATCACTTTGTCGTACACTTGAAACTAATATAATATTGTATGTCAACTATAATTGAAAAATATTTTAATGTACATATGACTCACCTGGGGATCTTGTTAAAATGCACATTCTTATTCTTTGGGTCTGGGATGAGGTCTGAGATTGAAATTTCTTTTAAGCTCCCAGGTGATGCTAACAGTACTAGTCCATAGCCCATACTTTGAATAGCAAGAAACTTAGAATATATGCTATGTTTATGCATTCAGAAATGCATGCAAAAAATGAAGGAGAAAAGCATGCTGTCTTCCTTTATAAAATGCAAGATTTATTTAAGAAATGGATGTGTTTGTCCCTCTGTGTAAGTATTTATGTGGAGAGTGTTTTTGAACACAGCTTTTTGAACATAAGTCAAGATGAAAATGTTTTACCTCATTTCATATAATGTAATAGAGCCACATGACAGAATACCTTACTATTTCATAATTCTAAAAATACTACCAGTTACTTTGTATCCCTGAAAATGAAGAAGTTATTCTCAGTAACATCTTAGAATGTATCTCATCCTTAGGCAGATAAGCAGAGGTTAGTGTTGTCCTCTGACCTTACATTTCTATCTTTAGTCACTCACCTTTGGCCAGACTTCTTGAATGCCAAAACAAAGCCAGTCCATCAGTTGCTTGATCAAAATGAAGTCAGAAATCAGATTACATTCCATTAAAATGTCCTGTCACTAAAGCTAAGTCAAGTGGGCATAGAAAAGCTATGCACGAGACACTTCAAACAGGCATTCAAACACTTTTTAATTGATCATGAATCTAATATGACCCAGGTTCTATCAATAAACAATTTCCTTTAAAAGAGAAAAGGGAGCAAGGAGCAGAAAGCAGAATCTATACCCAACATTTTGAAGCAACTTGTTTTCTGCTGGATTATGAAAACAGATCTCATTCTGCTTGGAAATAAGGGGTTTGATCAGGGGTAAACAGAATAGCCAAGTTATTCCACCAAATTCAGCTTACCAGTCACTTATCAAACACCAGCTACATGCACTGTTTGGGATGCTAGGGAGACTGAAAAGATTAAGGGCCAAATTCTGCTCTCAAGACTTCATGGACAGATACACAAATGATTCACACAATGTCCACTAAGGCAAGGGACAGAAAGAAAATGCCAAGCAAAAGACGTCAAGATTCATGGGGAAGAAAGATCATATCCTGTCAGTGGCATCAGGAAAGCATTCATGGAGATACTTGAGGTGAGCCTGGTAGGTTGGGTAGAATTTCTACATGTAGCCCTGACAAGGACAGGAACATCTAGGAGAAGAAGCAAAGAGAGGAATGAAATCACAAAAGTGCAGAATATATTCATGGGACTCTGGTATGGCTGGAACATAGGCCAAGTTTAGTGCACAAATAGATAAAAAGGAGGAGATAAGACAAGACAAATGCTTAAAAGCCAAATTGTAGAAGACCCTAAAAGAACCATTTGACCAGTGAGGCTCTTATTATCAAAGAGCAAGATGATGGTTTATATGATTCCAAAATTATGTCTATACAAATCTTTACCTCCATTAAAATATCAGCCAGCTTTGATATAATGCTGTAAATAGGCTATGCTAATGTTGCATATAAAATCTTAAAACTTTAGTGTCACCTCACCAGTTATTAAGGCATACTACAAAGAGTGATAATAACATGTGTTATTGATCCCCTAAATGGACCAATAGTCCAATGGATTAGAATTAAACACTTGGAAACAGTCACACACACACACATACACACACACACACACACACACACGCACACACAATGTTTCAGGTATATATTTCTACATAACAAACTACACTTGCCTCCCTTAGTCAATACTCCACAGAGCAGCCAAAGTGATTATTTTAAAACTGTAAGTCATATTATATTATGTGATTAAAATCCTCCAGTGGCTTCTCAACACTCTCCAAACAAAATAGAAAGTTTTGGGCATGCCCTGTAAGGTCTTCCAGGTTCTGATACTTATTACCTCACCAACTTTATCTTTGAACACTTTCTCCCTTGCCCACTTGACTCTAGCTACCTCTTTTCCAATCTTTTAACATATCTACTTAAGAAAATGTGCTACTTCCTAGACCTAAACTACAATCCTCCCCATGTAGCCCCATAGTTCAATGCCAGTCTTTACTCAAATGTTGCTGTTTCAGAGAGGCTTTCCCTGACCAATCTACCTAAAATAGTAGCCTTATCACTCTCTGTCCTTTCTCCTTGCTTTATTTTTGTGTCTTAGCACTCACCACCACTTGATATATCATCTCTCCACTTATTTCCACTTGTTTCTATTAGAATATGAATTTTATGAGGGTAAGGATTTTTGTGTTTGGTTCTGTAGCCCTAGTACCCAGAACGTTGCCTAATACATAGCAACACTCAGAAGATAGAGATCAAACCCTGACCAGTGTGGCTCAGTTGATTAGGTGTCTTCCCGCAAAGTGAAAGTTTGCAGGTTCAATTTCAAGTCAGGGCACATGCCTGGGTTGTAGGCTTGATCCCTGGTCAGGACACTTGTGAGAAGCAACTGATCAATGTTTTTCTCTCCCATTGATGTTTCTCACCCTCTTTCTTTCTCCCTTCCTTCACCTGTCTCCAAAAAAAAGTAATTAAAATATTTTTTTAAAAAAAGCTAGGGGTCCAGGCTACTCTAACAACTACTAAACTGATGCCTTTCCTTCCTGTCTTGCCCACCTCAATCTACTACTCTTCCCCCTGCAGTCATGAACTTCATTCTTTTACTCTGATTAAAATTCTCAAGGGATTCATTATCACTAGTTACATAATGAGGCCTACATTAAGGTCCTTCTTGCTTGGACCCCAGTCTAACTTTTAGTCTTAATTCTGACTTTTCCCTGCCAGGCAATCTACCTGTGCTCTGATCCAATTGTTTTAATTTTTTGTTTTTATCAATGGAATGATTCCTTTTTTCCCCAAACAAGATCTTACATGGAACCATAATGTAAAAATAGATTCTAGCGGAGGTGTTTTGGTTGAAACTGGTGTAGACATCCAGGATTCCTCCAATTTAACCTTCCTTCTTTGCAGTATACCACTGAAAACCCAATTTGAAAATTGTACTCTAACCAAGGTCTAACACTGTATTTCTCCCAATGCCTCTCAACACCCCATGTCTTCCACTCTGAATGCCCTTCATTTGTGTAGGTCCAAATCCTACTTCCATTCAAGGCCCAGTCAATTATCACTCTTCCCTGAACATTTTTCTGGTTCCATCAGACATGACTCTTTCCTCCTTTGAAATTTGACGGCCCTTACTTTCCTATTCCCTGTATCAGAGAAATGGGTTTACAAAGTTGTTTATTTTACTAGGCTGTAAACTCCTTTAAAAGCACTGCATGTCTGTGTTTCAGTGTCTTATACCCCATAGGTGCTCAATACACATTAGTTTTTTTGATGAATGAATGAATGTGTTTCCTACATTAAATGATACAAAACCAATTTTTTAAATTGTGCTTATTTATCTTGTGGTTTGTTTCTTTGGGTCATAAAAGCAGACAGTGCATCCAGTCCCCTGTGGCTCCTGAAGACTTCAGTAAGCTACCAAATAACATTACTGAATTTATGATTGGACTAATGAAAACCTTGCAGCAAAATTATCCTTGTAAGGGAATGATCCTTTTGGGGACTTCAATTTAAATTAGTAGGGCAACATTAGTTTTAAATGAAAGAAACCATCTCATTGTATAGACTTTGTACAGCTGATAAATAGGCCAGAAGAGTATGTCCCAGGGTACCTTGTAGTAGGTGCTCATAGGAAGAAACTTACCATGGCAAACTGAAGAAAAGGGAAGCATGCCGCGTGGCCTTACAGAAGTAACTTCCCCTCTTGGGGCCTCCATTTATGTGTTTTTAAATGTGTAAATGTAGTTTCATTTCAATGATCTCAAAGTTTTCCTCCAACCCAAGCCATTTATGATTTCCTTGGATTGTAAGTAGGCTACCAGTTTCCACTGGACAGAGTCCAGAGAGCTACTCCACTTAAACACCTGACATTCTGTCCAATTCTTCTGTGAGGATCCCTTCTAGGAACCTGCTGAGTACCAAAGACAGTCAGCTTTGAACCTATCCCTTTTGTATGAATTACTGGATGCATTTCCACAACAGGAAAGACAGATGAAGATCTGTCCAGGGAAAAACCATGTTGACAAGACATTCTACTACATAAATTAGTCCTCTTGCCCCAAATATCTAAGTGGTTGAAAATAAATAAGACCACTTGCTGCAGTCTACATCTAATACTACACTTGTCACTGGGTGGTCATAATCATATCTTGTAGCAGCAAGGGACCTGTTATGGACTGAATGCTTGAATCCCCTATATTTTATATACAGAAATCCTACCCCCCAAGGTGATGGTATTTGGAGATGGGGTCATTTGGAGTTAATCAGATCTTGAAAGAAGAGCCCTCTTGAATGGCATTAGTCCTTATGTAAGAGACCCCAGAAAAATACTTGCAAGCAAACTACTGCCACTAAAGGTAGAAAGTGGCAAGAAATGTATTAATTTTCCCTGATGAGAGGGGAAATGATGCTTCTATCTTGATTCACTGTGACTGAGCTTATCTGAACCTTCTTTCCTTCAAGGGTAGACTTTAGCTCAGCACATACAAAAGTAATGCTTTTATGAGAAATGACTCTTGTCTACACACCTTATTAAGATTTGCTCATTAGCGCTGGCCGGTGTAGCTCAGTGGATTGAGCATGGGCCTGTGAACCAAAGGGTTCCCGGTTCAATTCCCACTCAGGGCACACACCTGGGCTGTGGGCCAGGCCCCCAGTGAGGGGCACATGAGAAGCAACCACACATTGATGTTTCTCTCCTTCTCTTTCTCCTTCCCTTCCCCTCTCTCTAAAAATAAATAAATAATTTTTTAAAAAGATTTGCTCATTAAAGTATTTACAAAGTTATTTGAAGCTGTTTCTATATATTTCTTACTCACCTTCCCCCAAAAGCAACCAGTCTGTTCAGTTCATTCAGAGGGAGAGAAATTGAGCTGGCTGTATTTTCACTCATTGAACAATTACAACATACCAAGTACTATTCTAAAAGCTTTACCTGCATCAGCTCATCTAATTCTCAGTTAAACCCTATGAATTAGGTCTTATTACCATATCCATTTTGCAAACCAAAAAAAAAAAACACCTAATGGTTTGAAAATTGTTATTTACTTAAAACCAGATAGGCTGCCCTCTAGCCATGTCCCTTCCACAGGGCTAAGGGAAAGTGTCTACCCACAGCTTTATCTCCCTGTACCCTACTTCTAAGCCAAACAAAGGGAAACTGTGACCCCAGGTTTCCCTGCCAAATCACTCCAAACTCACTTCTGGGGCCTAAGAGAGACTCTTCCTTGTGTACATCCTCTCTAAGGCAAAAGACAATGCTGTTAGTAATAGCAGCCCTAGACTTGAAGAGTGACCAAAGGATGACTGTGGGGTTATTTGATGAATTTTGAATATGAGGGTTGAGGTGTCCAGTTGCATATGCATGAAGCTTCTTGTGGTGAGGGATATAATCCAGGGTAGGGAGAGAATAGGGATAAACTATAGGTCAGGAAACCAGGTCCACATGTGGCCATGTTCCAGCCCAGAATTCAAAGTATTATAAGAAGTTTAAATTCCAACCCAACATTTCAGATTGTTATAAAGTTCTATTTGTCAGGATAAGAGGATAGAACATATTTTATTGACCAGTTTTCTAGTTTGTCCCAACTAACTCTTGTCTCACCCTCATAAATTTTAAGGACAGGTTTGTACACAGATATGCATTAGACACAGTTGAACTCTTTGTTTCAGTGATCACTTCAAATACCTCTTCTTTCACTAATTCCTTCCTAAGGGCATGAACCAAAACTGTTTCTTTTTTCCTTTCTCCTTTCCTGTGCCCTGCCTGGCCTCACTGTCTGTGTTCCATCTATCTTTCCCCATGAGATTGAAAATTAAGAACTAAAACTTTTTCATTTGCTTGACACTTATGGCCCAAATACAGTGCCTCCCCAATACATGTCTGGGAGATGTTTGCTGAATGAAAAGATTTTAAAAAGGGAAGATAGAGAGGAAGTACTCCTTGGGGTGAGAAAAAAAGAATGGGAAGCAATCAAGGAAGTCCTTCACATAAATACAGGTGAATTGATAGAAGTTTCCCTTTTTTTAATGGAAAAATACCCAATACACAAAAAGGTAGAGAATAGTGTAATGAATTTTAATGTGCTTTTCTCCAACTGTAGCAATGATGAACTCACACCTAATCTTGTTTCATCTGTACTTTCACTCTTTGTGCCCCAATTTTGGGTTACTTTGAAGCAAGCCTCAAACAAATCACTTCAACTATAAGTATTTCGCCATGAAAACAAGGGTTTGTTTACCAAGGATTTGGTGTTACCATAACCAAGAGAACAACCACTGGAAAGTGACATGACCTGAGAAGAATTAATTTTGGCAACTGCAGAGGCTTGCAGCACAGGGATTCATGCTAAATGTTAGTCTGTGTGTGAACAGGAAAGGCAGTCTCTTCTACTTCCTACTGTGATTCTCAGTGGCAAAAATCTGGGCCAGCTTGTGGCTTCTCACTGAGCTGTCCATCTTTTTTGCTCATTGGAAACCCTGAACTTACTGATTTTAGACACCTTTTTGTGCACATCCATGCTGACTTGTCTTAATTTTGTCAAAGCCTTCTCCCTCTCCCCTGGAGCTGTCTAGGAATTCTGGTTCATTGTTACTGGCAGTTTTTTACTTCCTTTGTGCTTACTTAACTTGTTGAAATACCAAAAGGGGTTGGACAGTGTCAGACAATATGGCCCCTGTCACACCACATTTCACATTGAAATCATCTTTAAGGGCTTTGCTCCTTGACACAGATGGTCTCCATATCCTAGGAGATGGTCCTCTGGCATGAAATGTAAAAGCTGTTTCCACTGTGAATCAAGAAACATGGCAAGTTTATTCTGACTCAAGTCAAATGGACACTTCATTGTCCTGGGGCCTCTTAGATTCTCCTCTTGTAAGGAAAATTTTTGACTCCTCTGTTAAACATTTATATGAGTTTGTATTTCTCTTTCCCACCTAGTGGTGGGCTCCCATTCACACTAAGGCTCATCTTTTCTTGATCAATTCCTCTTGATTTAGAAACTCTCTTTCAATTACACACAAATATATTGCACAAACATGAATACTAGGTACTATGCTGTGCTCTGGAAACTCCAGAATGAATAGCAGTGGTTCACACCCTTCAGGGGCTTATAATTCAGTCAACAAAGTAAGGCGGTTAGAACCTATCTTCCCAGTTGACAAGAGGTTACCTCGAAAACCAAATCAAAAACTGAGAGACATCCAGGTTAGATGCCAGTCACAACAACTACTTGATCTAACAGGCTGAGGCCCTTGGTCACAAAAAAGCATCTGATTAGTCTAACAAGGCATAATTTTGGTAAGAGCATGAGACTGTTACCAGTCTGCGGCTTTATTATTTAGATCAACATATTCTAGATTCTGAAACTAGCTATCTTTGCTCTGTAGGTCCTAGTACCATTTGCCTTGTTTGTAACAGGTGCCAAATATTTATTTTTGTTTTTTTTTTAAGATTTTATTTATTTTTAGGGAGAGGGGAAGCAGGGGAGAAAGAGGGGGAGAGAAATATCAATGTGTGGTTGTCTCTCATGTGTGCCCCTTACTGGGGACCTAGACCACAACCCAGGTATGTACCCTGACTGGGAAACAAACTGGCAAACCTTTGGTTCGCCGGCCAGCACTCAATCCACTGAGCCACACCAGCCAGGGCAAACATTTATTGTTAAGTTGAATTGGATCACTCAGTGTTTTTTTTAATGTCTAAGAAATGTTGTATACTGCACATGATACTTAGAACAAAAATACCCAGTAAACTTCCAAAGGCACATATACACATCCACATATACATATATAAAATAGCTATTGGTCCTAGATTATTTTAGGTTGCTTTTAGCCAATTGCATTTTTAAAAGTTCCCAGACACTTCCAGAAGCAAATAGGCACCACTTACATTCCACAGCTAATCACTTTTAATTCTTCCAGCAGTTATTTTGATAATATTAGACATATATGAAATCACTTATCAGAGTCTAATTCCCCCTATGCAAAATAGTCCATTTTGATTCAGGTTTGGAATCCCTGCAAGAGTTCTCAAGGCTGCTCTTTCAGTAGTGTCATTATTGAATGAATTTATTTTTTTATTTCATTTTTAAAGATATTTATTTATTTATTTATTTAGAGGAAGGGAGGGAGAAAGAGAGGGAGAGAAACATCAATGTGTGGTTGCCTTCCACATGGCCTGCACCGAGGACCTAGCCTGCAACCCAGGCATGTGCCCTGACTGGGAATTGAACTGGCAACCCTTTGGTTCACAGCCTGAGCTCAATCCACTGAGCCACACCAGCCAGGGCTGAATAAATTATTTATTTTTATAATAATAAAATCTTATAGAAGTAGATGCCACACAATAACACAGAATCTCAGGTAGTCTTTCCCAGTAGTTGTCATGAGGTATTATCATACTCAATGTTATATGAGTGAATAAGAAGCCGATACTTTCTAAACTACACCAAGTGTCCTAATGGTGGTGACTCCTAGATCCTTGATAATCTGTCATAACAATAAGGATCTAGATTAAATAAATCTTTTAAAACCAGACATGAATAAACTGAGAGCAGAATTGTTATTATCTTTAATATAAATAAAGATTGGAGCACGTCTTTTTATAAAGGCATGATTTTTCTTCTGAACTACGTGGCTTGTCTGGCATCAAGGTGCTTTATGTGGTTTTAATCCATAATTTAGATACTTGAGTGTATTACACCATTTTCACTCTTTAGAGTGACATGAGCTTGGTTAATGGAAGAAAGATGAACCCCTGAGGATTCTCAACTAAAAGGGACAAATCGGTTTCCTATTTGGGTCAGACAAAATCAGTTAAGACACTTGCTGAGTGGCCAGGAAATGGAAAGGAAGTTGAAGAAAGAAAAATGGGAAGGGAATGAGTCAAAGTCATATCCTTGGTCTTGACCATTCTTCTTCACAATGGGATCCTCTCTCTTCTCCAAGCTCCTTCTTTTGCACACAGAGCCTGGCAGCCTAAAATTGCAAGAAAAGTAGTGGTACCATTAATATCTAAAGCAAAGAAATGCCCTGGCCTGCCCACAGACTAGCCAACTACTGTCTTTCAGCATAAAACTTGGAAAATAAGAGCACACATGGGATAAAAAAAATCTTTGCCTTAAAGTATCTAAAGAGAATAAAACTTACTGTGAAAGTGTGTTTTATTCATTCCACTTTCCTGTCTTGGTACAACTATATCCTCACAAATGGATTCTTGCTGTACCAGTCATTATTCATGTTTCAATCTTTGGACCAAATACATAGAAAAAGATTCAGCCCTAACTCTCTTGCATAATTTTTGTTATTGTTGTTTAAGTCAACCAGATCCGTGTCTCATTAACTGCTTGTCATGTTTTTTTTAAAGATTTCATTTATTTATTTATTTTTAGAGAGGGAAGGGAGGAAGATAGAGAGAGAGAGACATCAATGTGCGGTTGCTGGCGGTCATGGCCTGCAACCCAGGAATGTGCCCTGACTGGGAATCGAACCTGCGACACTTTGGTTCGCAGCTTGCGCTCAATCCACTGAGCTATGCCAGCCAGAGCTGCTTGTCATGTTTTTATATGTGGGTCAGGAATTGATCGACAGATGACAAAATTTAATAGAAAGAGCTCATTTCTAGAGAAAGGAGTTCATTGCCATGCCAACTATCAATCTTCCCTGATGGAGGCTCAGCATTCAACCACAAAAAGGGCCCTGTTAGGCAGGCCCTACTGTCTGTCCATAGGAAATCACTGAGTTGCCAGCCTCAAGTGAGTTCCTATAAATGATTTCAGGTTCACAGTAGAGGGAACTGGGCTATACATTTTTGCAGGAAAGACATCCTAACTATTGTGGTGGACACATCTATTCCATTGAGCACCTGAGAATCTTGTCATATAGCTGGTATGGAATGCAATATTATAGAAAAATAGCATTGCATTCTACCTTCTGCCATGCTTAGCATATTATACCCATGGAGAAAGAATGAACAGCTCGGTCTGCTTATTATGGCTTCATGTTTATGAAGTGCAAATGTGGAGAAATCTGTTTACTCTGTGTCATTATGTACTCACTTCCTAGGTGTGAGAAAGATTAGTAGCATCTTTATCAATGAGAGATCTGGGTCTGTGCTATGTTGTATAACATAAAGGCCAGAAGGGGGGAAAAGAGAGAAAGAATAATAATCAAATAAATCTTTGAACTTTTTGAAACTTTGAAAACTCCTTTAAAGTTAAGAAGTCATCAGAATATTTGAAAATGTCAAAAATTCTAATATGAGGAATTCCATTTGCTTTCATAGAAACTATAACATCTTCAAATATAGAAACTGCATTTTACTGTATTGTTACCAAATGAATAAAGTGCTTTTAATATTTGTTCAACAAATACTTATTTGAGTGCTGAAAATGTGGAAGGCAAAGTTTATGAGTGTAACTGCTATATTTTAACATGTTTTTGGAATCATACCGCCATAAATGTTGAGATGAGAGATAAAGCTGTGCTATTTAAGCCTTGTTTAGCAATCTTAAAACCCCAGTATCATGGTATCTCCCTTCCCAGTCAACTAAACTTAAAAACCATTTCATGATGGTGAGAGAGGCCCATACTCAAAATAGAACCAACCCTCACATACATGGTGAATTAATTTTGGGCAAACATTCCAAAACTACTTAATAGGAAAAGAGCAGTCTTTTCAACAAACAGTAGTGGGAAAACTGGATATCCACATGCAAAAGAACGGAATTGGACCCTTACTTTAAACCATATACAGAAATCAACTCAAAGTGAATCAAAGACATAAATATGAGACCTAAAACTATAACACTCAGAAAAAATCATTGGAGAAAATTTTCATGACATTTGATTTGACAAAGACATCATGGATGTGACACTAAAAGCATAGGCAAAAAAGAAAAATAATTGATCATTAGATTTCTTCAAAATTAAGAACTTTTATACATTAAAAGATACCATCAAAAAAGCAAAAAGACAACCTACTGAGTGGGAAAAATATTTACAAATCATATGTCAGATAAAGCATTAATATCAAGAACATATAAGGAACTCCCACAATTCAACAACAAAAAACAACCCAATTGAAAAATTGGTAAATAATAGAATAGATGCATTTCCAAAGTAAATATACAAATGGTCAATAAGCACATGAAAATATGCACAACATCTTTTGGGCAAAATGGAAGCATAGGTAAACATGCCTTGCCTCTGCACACAACTATAGCAAAAAATACAGCTAGGCTACAAAACAGATATCATCCAGAATTGTCAGAAAATTGAGCTGTGTGTGTCCCAAAACCAAGGATTTAAAGAAGCCACATTCATCCAGATGGGTAGAAAGGTATGAAAATAAGAACGGGTGGTTCTACATCCACATGTGGTGGATAAAAAATGTGAGGGAAACCTCAGGAGTGAGAGATCCCAGCCCTAGTCCAGACCACCTAGCCCAGGGTCCCAGCACCAGGAAGATAAGTCTCCATAACTTCTGGCTGTATAAACCAGTGGGGTTTGGGGCAGTGGAAGAAATTATGTCCTCTTAAAGGGCCCGCAATGGACTTAGGACTCACACAGATCCACCCTGTCTGGGATTCAGCACCAGGGCAACACATGGAAGGGCACCAGTGGCATGTGGGAAGAAAGTGGAGTGCAAGCCAGGAGACAGATTCCTCCCAGGCAAAACTCCAGAGGCCAGGCAGCAGCATTGTCCCCCTGTGGACCCTCCCCCACACAGAGCCACAGAGCAGTGACATGCGTTACTCTGCCCTGATGATTACCTAAGGTTCTGCCCCATACAACTTAACAGGTTTGATAAGACAGGGAGTCAAAGGATCTCTACCTAATACACAGAAACAAACACAGGGAGACTGCCAAAATGAGGAGGCAAAGAAATATGGCCCAAATGAAAGAACAGAATAAAACTAAAAAAAAGAACTGAAATAAATGGAGATAAGCAACATAGCAGATGCACAGTTTAAAACACTGGTTATCAGGATGCTCCAGGAACTCATTAGGTATTTCAATGGCATAAAAAAAAAGACCCAGGCAAAAATGAAGGTTGCATTAAGTGAAATAAAGAAAAATCTGGCCCTGGCTGGTGTGGGTCAATAGATTGAGTGCCAGCCTGTGAACCAAAGTGTCGCTGGTTCAATTCACAGTCAGGGTGCATGCCTCAGTTGTGGGCCAGGTCCCCAGTGGGGGATGCATGAGAAGCAACCACATATTGATGTTTTCCTCCCCCTCTTTCTCCCTCCCTTTCCCTCTGCTAAAAATAAATAAATACTATTTAAAAAAAAGAAAAAGAAAAGAAAAATCTACAGGGAACCAACCACTCATGGAGAGAATGAAGTCAAGAATCAAATCAACGATTTGGAACACGGAAGGAAAAAATATTCAATCAGAACATCAGGAAGAAAAGAAGAATTCAAAAAATGAGGATAGACTTGGGAACCTCTGGGACATCTTTACACATACTAAAATCGAAATCATGGGGATGCCAGAAGGAGAAGAGGAAGAGCAAGAAATCGAAAGCTTATTTGAAAAAATAATGGAAAAAAAAAAACTTCCCTAGTTTGGCAAAGGAAACAGGCATACAAGTCCAGGAAACACAAAGAGTCTCAAACAAGATGAACCCAAAAAAACTTGCACCAAGACATATCATAATTAAAATGCCAAAGGATAAAGATAAAAAGAAAATCCTAAAAGCAGCAAGAGAAAAGCAGAGAGTTACCTACAAAGGAGTTTCCATAAGACTGTCAGCTGATTTCTGAAAGAAACTTTGCAGGCTAGAAGGGACTGGCAAGAATTATTCGAAGTGATGAAAAGCAAGGACCTGCAACCTAGATTATTCTATCCAGCAAAGCTATCATTTAGAATTGAAGGGCAGATAAAGAGCTAAAGGGAATTATATAAGAAAAAGAAGATCAAAACAATGAACATTAAAATGGCAATAAACTAATAAATATCAATAATTGAATCCAAATAACAAACTAAGCAAACAAGCAGAACAGGAACAGAATCATAGATATGGAGGCCATTTGGAGGGTTATCAGTTGGGAGGGGAAAGGTGCAGGGATTAAGAAGCACAAATTGATAGGTACAAAATAGACAGGGGGAGGTTAAGAACAGTATATGTAACAGAATAGTCAAGAATTTATGTGCATGACCCATGGGCATGAACTAAGTGGGGATTGCTGGAGGGAATAGGGGTACCAGGTGGAGGGAGGCAAAGGGGAAAAATTGGGACAACTGCAATAGCATAATCAAAATATATTAAAGAAAGAAAATATGCACAACATCATTACTCATTAGGGGAAAAAATTAAAACTACAATAAGATATCACTTCATATCTCCTAGGATGCTTATAATTTTAAAAACAAACAAACAAAATAAGTGTTGATGAGGATGTAAAGCAATCATAACTCTAGCGTGTTGCTGGTGGAATGTTCAACTATTCAGCCACTGTGGAACACAGTGTCAGTTTTTTAAAAGGTTAAACATAAAACTACCATATTACTCAGCAATTCCACTCCAAAAGAACTGAAAACAGCAACTTAAACAGATATTTGCACATAGAAGCCTTATTCACAATAGCCAAAAGTTGGAGAGAACCCAAGTATCCATCATCATATGAAATGAATAAACAAAATATAATATATACACAATGGAATATTATTCAGCCATTAAAAAGAATTGAATATGTTGCATTGCTACAATATGGATGAACCTTGTGACATTATGCTAAGTAAAATAAGCAAGACACTAAAGAACAAATGTATGACTCCACTTATATGAAGCAAGTAGTGTAGTCAAATTTATAGAGACAGAAAGTAGAATAGGGGTTATGAAGAGCTGGGGTGCAGGGAAGTGGTGAGTTATTTTTTAATGGGTATGGAATTTCAGTTTGGGATTCTGAAAAAGTTCTGGAGATGATAGCCCTGGCTGGCGTAGCTCAGTGGATTGAGCTCGGGCTGCGACCCAGGCATCGCAGGTTCAATTCCCAGTCAGGGCACATGCCTAGGTTGCAGGCCATGACCCCCAGCAACTGCACATTTCTCTCTCTCTCTCTCTCTCTCTCTCTCTCTCTTTCCCTTCCCTCTCCAAAAATAAATAAATAAAAATCTTTTAAAAAAAGAAGCACTCTTAATTAAAAAAAATTTAAAAAGGATTACATAAAATATAAAATATCTATAAAAGCTTTTTAAAAAAGTTCTGGAGATGGATGTTGGTGATTGCTACACAGCAATTTAAGTGCAGTGGATGTCACTAAATTGTACACTTAATAGTGGTTAAAGTAAGCCATAACTAATGTGGTTCAGTAGATTGAGTGCCAGCCTGAGAGCTAAAGGGTTGCTGGTTCAATTCCAGGTCAGGGTGGATTCCTGGCCTGAGTCCAGATCCCCAGTTGGGGGTGTATGAGAAGCAATTGATCAGTGTTTCTCTTGTACATTGATGTTTCTTGCCATCTTTGTCTCCCTCCCTTTCTCTCTCTCTCTAAAATACATAAATAAATATAAAAATAGTTAAGGTGATAAGTATTATGTTATGCATATTTTACCACAGCAATAAATAAACTTGAGATAGTTCCTTGTTTTTTAAAAAAGAATCATCTGTCATCATTTTCTTTTCTAATTAATACCCTCAACAAAGATGTATTTCTTCACTTTCATCCCAGTGTCCTATGGTATAATAATTATATGTTTTCTTCTCCATCTTCCTCACTGCTGTGAGTATCTTGTGGCCAGAGGTTGGCTTTTCTTTTTGATAGAGTGCTGGATAAAAATGTGAGCTTTTTGATCCATTGTGGTACATCTACACAATGGAATACTACATAGCAGAAAGGAAGAAGGAACTCCCACCCTTTGAGACAGCATGGATGGAACTGGAAAGCATTATGCTAAATGAAGTAAGACAGGCAGTAAAAGACAAATACCATTTGATCTCACCTATAAGTGGAACCTAATCAACAAAATAAACAAACAAGCAAAATGCAACCAGAGACATTGAAATAAAGAACAAACTGACAGTAACCAGAGAGGAGGGGGGAGAAGGATAATAGGGAATAATAGAGGAAGGGCCATCAAGGAACGTGTATAAAAGACATATAGACAAAGCCAAAGGGGATAGGTACAAGGGTGGGAGGTGTGGATGGGTGGGGCAAGGGGGCATGGTGGGGTGAAAATGGAGACAACTGTACTTGGACAACAATAAAAAATGAAAAAAAATATTAAAGAAAGATAGAAAGCAAGCTTTGGATTCAGATAATTCTTAGAGTTTAATTTCAAATCTGCCACTAACTATCCAGGGGAGCTTAAACAAATTCCTGAATCTCTCCTTGCCTGTTTTCTTACATGCAAACTGGAGATTGTTATTTATTTAAATATTTGTTTGCTTATTTATTTATTTTTAGAGAAAGGGAAAGGGAAGGAGAAAGAGAGGGAGAGAAACATCGATATGAGATAGAAACATCAATTGATTGCCTCTCATATGCACTTCCACTGGGGATTGTACCCGCATCCCAGACATATGACCTGACTAGGAAAGGAACTGGCAACCTTTCACTTTGTGGAACAATGCCTAACCAACTGAGCCACACTGGTCAGGACTAGAGATTGTTTTAAATGAGTGCTACAGGTAAAGTGCCTAGAAACATAAGCATTCAAAACATCCTAGGTGTAATAACAACATTTTAGTCACTAAAACTGTGAGTTTTAAATGTAAAAATTAATACCTCTAATAAATATAATTATTTATATTGTAATTATCATACCCAATGCCTAATGCAGACCTAATGCATAACTGGAGAGTTAGTGGCTGGTAAGTTGCAGTGTATATGTTTTTATCACACTGTAAGTATCAAATGTAATGGACTCTTCCTTGTCTATCTCCTCACTAGATTGGGAGTTCCTTGAGGGCTGAAATAGTCTTATCCCAGTACCTACCCCATGTTGTATAATACTTGCTACATAGTAGAAAATCAGTAGGTGCTTATTGGATGAAAAATGAATCAATAAGGAGCTGGCAGCATTGGGAAGCCAAGTGAGAGAACCCCAAAGGAAAGGAAAAACAAGGGAAGAGATAAGTACTGGCTTTATATCCATTCCCATTAATTCAGAATATTTCTAGAGCTCTCTCAAGACTTGGGAGGTCTTGAGATTATTTCTAGTAAGAAATGGCATTTTCTCATTCATGCTTCATAATTAGAATGTAGCAACTGCAAAAGGTTATATTGTATTTGCCTGTTTATTTGTTTACCTCCCTCCTCTAAGACTGCAAATACCTGGTGACAAAGAACTATCCTTCATTCATCTTTGTGTCCCAGCATCTAGTGCTTGATACATATACTAGGTGTTCAGTGCATTTATAATACATATAAGAAGCAGAATAGAATTGGATCACATGTTCACATTTTACTTTATTAAAGAATTCTCACATTGGGAAGAGGGAAGTCCTGACATAGTGCTTGATAGAGAGTAGGCACTCAGTGAACACTAATGAATGAATGAATGAACTTTATCCCCAATTCATATGGTGAATATTAAGCTTGGGCTTTTCTTTTCCTGAGAAGAACACTATAGCACATTCCTTACTCAACATCTTCTAAGCATGTTTAAATGATTTCCTGCTCATCATGAACTTAGAGTTATACAAATAAGAGTCTGTCCATGCTTTCAGGTGTTAGGGGGAGGAAGTATGAGATGGTAATGAATTGAGGGGCTATAAAAGGGAAAATAACAAAAAAACCCAAATTTTCTATCTAAAAGACATTAAAATAGCAGACACAAAGAAAGTGAAAGAAAAAATAAGGAAAGTGGGAGAGAGAAAACTCACAGATGTTTGCATCCTATAATCTGGAGGGAAGAAATTAATAGAGTATCACCTTTATTTAGTATGATGGTATTGTCTTATTATGACTCTGCTCTCTCCAATCCATGCAGTCTTCTCCTGCTACAAGACCTTAGAAAATATTTTTGCATTTACCGACTAGTTCATATCCTCTAGCTATTTTCAGTTTGAGGAGTCTAGGTTAAAAACAGTTCAGTGAGTTGACTCCATTTTCACATAATTATCCCTGTCTTCTGAGTTCTATAATGAGTTATCCTGACTTTCTTTTAAAATACCATTACAAGATTGCCTAGAGTATCTGTTCATCCTTGAACATGCTTTACCAACAGAAACAATGAATCACTCCATTCTGGAATTGTGTTAGTGATGGCTTTTTACCATCACCAGTGAAAACACCAATGTGTGGTTTAGCCAGGGAACAGTTACAATTAGCAGTATTAAGAATCACAGCCATATCCCACTGCCCCTGGTTACATAGGGTTGTCAGGTGTGTCTACAAGCAGACCTGCATGGCATCCATTCTCCATGACTGATCCTGCACGCCATCCATAGCAGTTAGGCCTCACAGGGACCCAGAATTTAGCTCCAGTGACAGATTAAATCCTGCTAGAACAAACTGTGTGGGCCGGTGCCAAACTCAGCTATAATAAACAGTGCTTGAAACCCAACCATCAGAACCATCAGTGGGACTTACTGCTATATGGAAGTTGTGTGTGTGGTGGTATTTCTTATAACACAAGTTAACTTGCATCATTTGGGGCCCTGCTGAATTTCTTTTTAAGCATAAATGTCTGAAGAGTGCTGATTACTCAGGTTATTACTTTGAAAGGGTCATTTTAATTATTTGGTAGCAAAGGTAGTATTGACATACACAAAAGTGAGACATCTCCATTTTCACAAAGAGGAGATCTGTAAGTATTTCTAATTACAAAAGGCAAACTAGGCCTTTTTGTAAAAGTTTCAATTTGTCAAATATGCAAACAATAAGATAAAATGCTAAAACCTTTGGGGGATTTACAAAGAAATTGTACAAATTATGTATGTTTATGTCTCACAGTACAGCCTCATTTTATCTGTAGACACACATTTCCAGTTTGGTGTGTGTGTGTGTGTGTGTGTGTGTGTGTGTGTGTTGGTTTTGGGGTTGTTGTTGTTTTTGCATTTTTTGAGGAGAGGCAATTTGGAAATTCCTCCACACTTAGGCATGTTCCATCCACATCATCTTTTAGGACTGCTTAAGGCTATTGCTACTCTGCTTAGAATTCTTGTATTATATGAAATCTTGCCTTTGATTTATGTCATTTAGCACCTAAAACTAATCTAGTATTGCAATAAAAATAGCTCTTATATCATGAGTACAAGACACACACTGGACTGTATTCTGAGGAGACAGTGAAGAGAAGGACACAGTTCTTATCATTCCTTGAGGAAGAGCTCACAGGCTAATGAGGAAGAGAGCTGAGGAGTTGTGATCTCTTGTGATTCATGGTGTAAGAGAGGGGCAAGCCTTATTTTCAGACATACAACCAATAACAACAGAAAACCCAAACTACAACCTTTCTTTTGATTTGTATACTTACTCTGCACTATTTCTTAAAAATGGGGTTGAATACAGGTAAATCCAACCCAGTAATAATTTAAGCCAAAGCCTTCCCTGTGTTTTTAGTTATTAATTTTAAATGTCTGAGTTTTCTTATAGACACAGAGGGAGATTTTTAGGAAGAACATTAAACATTTACTCAGCACTAACTAGGTGCCAGGCACTATAGTAACCCTTTATTCATCAACATAATTCTTTTCAAAAGTGGGGAAATTGAGGCTCTGAGAATTTAGATAACTTGCCAGAGTGACACAGCTATTTAGCGGCAGGACCAAGAAAGACTTTTTACTCTTCACGGGCACATAGGGTGCCTGTTTTACTTAAATGTTGAGTTAACATGATTATAAATCATTGTTTCTCCTCCTATTACTGAGGCAGGACACTACAGATTAGAATTTGAAATGCATTTCACCTAAGAAAATATGTTATAGATTGTATTCAGGTGTGACTGAAATAAAGTAGAAAATAGGCAAGAAATTAAATCATGAAGAACAGGTCAAGTCAGAAACCACTAAACAATAAGATGCCTCACACCCCTATTTCAGTCAGATCCTTCTTTTTATGTCAATCTGATAGATCATCCAAGGTTCAATGATTATAAATCTTGACCCTGAGAGTTTAAAGAAAACTTTTTCCTCTCCAAGCCAGATAGAAAAAGACTGTTAACAACAAAGTACACTTCTCCAAAATTATATTGAGAACAACTATTTGAGCATACAACATGCAAATGTGTGGACACTAGACTCACATGGCCAAAGCCACATAATTCTACTTGGTAGCCAGGAGAAAGCCATGGTATTTTTAGGGGTTTTAACCCTAACCACATTATTTCTTCTCAGAAAATCCAAAGCAGTCAAGAACTCAAGCATGGATAGATTCTTCCTAAATCCAATGAGGTTGCCTATCTAAATAACCTACTGTTTGGTTGAACAGAAATGTAAGCCAAACTATAATCATCTATGCCACAACAGCTTAGAATTCTCTTTCTTCTCTTCATATACATATTCATATTTTTGACATGAAGAAATGTAACAGTTATTGAAAGGCCACTGAAAATATGCTGTGACTCAAACAAGGATGGCTTAAAGTTAGGGAGTCATTGATTACAGAATGGGCTGTCTGAAATGCATATTACAGAGTCTTAATAAGAACTTAAATGGTACAAAACAAATCCAAATGTAAGGAGTACACTGAAATCATTTTCTTAATTGAGAAATACTTTCCATGATTTATTACTCTATGTTAAAAGATTATCCTTACTTGTGAAAATATTCCTTGTGGTCTATATTTAAGGACTCCAGAACTACTCAGCCCACAGCTCACCAGCTAAACTCAATGTGATCCTGCCAAAGACATCAGTTGGCTAGGGTTGCCAACCTTGTCACTGTCAGATGCCTTTGTAAGGTCTGAGAGACAATTGCACCTTCCCTTCAAGTAGCTTCCCCACTTGAAGCTAGGAGCTCTCAAGGCTAGGTTGAGTGCCATCTGCCTGGTTGGAAAGAATCTGCCACTGTGGTGCTAGCACATACCCAAATGCTTGGAAAGGATTGAGGGACAAAATCCCACCTGATTTCTGACTAGTGAACTCCCTAGGGAACCAGTACCACTTCCTGCAGTTAGGCTAACCGAGGCCAAGCAAAACCACAGGAGTTTAAAATAATTTTCCAGAGACATAAAATGCTGTCCAATACAGGCGCAGTTAAAGAATATATATACTCTTCAACTATGATTGACAGATTTGGCTGGAACCTGGGATCATCATATCCCCAAGAAAGAGGTTGGTGCACGCTCACCAGGTCACAGTAACCTGCCTCTATTTTATCTGTTCAGTTGTACTTTCCCTTGATCTGGATTCATGAAGTAATGGATAATGGATATTTCTTGTTTATTTCTTAGGAAAAACCCTCTGCTCAGAAATCATCCAAAGAGCCTAGAAAAGCCATGTCTCCAGGCCCCTTTCTGACTCCACCCAACTATTCTCTCAATACTATCAAACTGGATCTTGACTTTTTACACAGAACTTGTCATAGATCTTTAGGAGTGGAAGGGCTTGTAGGAATCATCTAGTCCGGCTATCTCAGATTCACATAGGAGTTCAATAGAAACCCAGATAGCTTAAGTGACTTGTCCAAGGTCACTTGGCTACTTTAGGACACCCCAGTCAAGTGCCCAGTGTCATCTCCACTTCATTACCTTCTTTATTTTGAGATTATGTTTCCACCACTCTGCTACTGGCACAGCTCAGACTCAAGATTGACTCAAGGCATTGTGAGTCATTGTCATGCTTCTGGGCACCTAATTAGGGGTAGAAGCTGAGTTGAGTTGTTGATAATTAAGCAATATTTTAAAAAGGCAAACTGATGAGGTTGCAGGAGTTCCATATAATCCCAACCCCCACCATGTATGTAGATCAAGGCCAGTTTCCTCGTCTTCTACTTTCAATCCCTTAGGTTTAATTTTGTGACTCCTCCCACAATTCTGGGCTCTATTGATAATCTTCTTATCTTCACTTCACCTGATAACACATTGGAATGGAAATGAAGGAAAGGACAATCTTTCTGTTGGTCTAAATTACCTAATGGTCAGGATCTTTGTTTGGCCTGGGCAGCAATGGGCCACTGGATCAGGGAAAACTTGTCCTATTATAAGGAGGGGGTGAGGTAGTAGCTTAGCCCTTGTTAGGTCTGCACTGATAGGGGGTCAGTTAGGGCATCTCCAGATGACAATACAATTGCTCTTTGGGGATCTGAGGGACAAATGCATCTGTCATCACTTGGTATCACAAGCAGGATAAGGTGCTGTAATCATAGACTCATGTTTGGAAGAGATTTTAAAAGTAACTTTATACAACAAATTTTTATAAGACCCCACAAATATGGTGAATCACATTTACCCCTTCTAGCCATTTTGTATGCTTTGACACATTACACAGGAAGCCACATTATCAGAGATTACTTTATTCATATTAGTAGCTATCACTGAATGACCACTGTTATTTGTCACTCATTTATTTTCATTTAATTCACCTGAAAATCCTAAAAGTAGATACAATTTTTAACCTCCTTTAACAGTTCTTAAGTCACTTGTCCCAGGTCAAGAATTAGAGCTAGTTAGTGACAAGATGTAGAAATTCAAACCTTTCTAAAATTATTTTATCAAAGCTTGTGCACTGGCAGAAAACTGTACTTGAGCAACAATTAAAATTTTTTAAAAAGCCTGTGCACTGACCACAGGACATTTGAGACTGAAAGAATAAAGTGTGTGTGTGGGGGGAGGAGAGTGTGTGAAAGAGACAGGCAAACACACACAGAGAGAGAAAGAGAGTGAGGAGGTAGAAAAGGAGAGATTGTTCTGGGATGGAGAGGTCAGACTGGAATCCCCATAATCTCAATTTGCACAGGGTATAGGAGCCAGTTAAAGCTAGCATTCTGAAGTGAGGGAGGGCCACTGACCCCCATGCCAGGTAGACTAACAGCAAAAGCTACTGCTTCCCCCAAAGCACCCTGAGTTCCCGTCCCAAAGCCCCTCAGGATCTGTGCCAGATGTGTTTGTCAAGACTAACAGCAATATTTATTCACTTATTTACTCATTCCTCTGTACCCCATCCTGAGATGCTACAATAATAAAAAAGTACCACAACTTTTTCTAATTTAACTTTTTCAAGCAAAAACCTGTGCTCATTTCCCCACTTGAATGTAAGAGCGCTCAAGGCTAGGTTGAGTGTTGTCTGCTTGGTTGGAAAGACTCTGCCACCGTGGTGCTATCATGCACCCAAATGTTTCATGTGTACAAGTGTTCTGCAATGTCTACAAGGAACCATGTGTAGGCAGGCACTCCTGTTTACACCTGACCCTCACTTTACAGACCCAAACAGGTTGTAGCCCCAAGTGTGTTTGAAATACTAAGCAGAGTAGTGGGGTGCTCTGCAAATCAAGGCATTTTCCAAACAACCTGTGTTACCAGGTGCACCCTGTAACTCTCCCACAGACTCTCTGTGTACTACAATAAGCTTTCAGATCACAGATTGTGCAGAGTCATGCTCCAGAGGCAGCTCCAAGAGGTCAGGGGACTTCCCAGCCAAGGTCTTTGCAAGCTCGCCTCAGGAGATGGAGACTACTGGTGTCAAGGCCAGCATCCAAAGTGAAAAAGAACCCTCAAATTCTGCATTAGTCCTCCAAGATCAGTGAATTTCAACAGTGCATTGTACAGGACAGTATCACAGACATAGTCTCCTCTGATTCTGACATCAACCCAATCAAGTGGTAGGCGGCGGCGGGGCGGGGGGGGGGGAGATTAACATTATTCCCAATTTAAAGATGAGGAAGAAACTGAGAGGTAATGTGAAGTCCCCAAGGACCATGACTGGTCAGCAGCATTCTAGACATGACTCCAGATCTTGAACGTCACACCAGGCTGTTGCTGAGGCTAGATGAGGTGAACAATTATTTCTCCCACTCAAAGCCTCTCCTTCAGTTTTGGCACTTTCCAGCCTCAGGAGGTAAAGAGGTTAAGGACCACAATCCAAGTTAAGAGAGAAGACTTCATATTTGGGTGAAGTTCAGTGGAGGAGGGGCCTACTAGATTCTAAACACTTGGAGGCAACACACTTCAGCCCTGTGCTTCAGTTTCTTTATATGTAGAGTAAGAGATAACAGTACCAACTTTGGAGAGCTGTGGAGGGAATTTCTTGAAACAATTATCTTCAGCACCTTACATTTAATAGATGCTAAATATAATCACTGCTTTATTGCTCCCCCGGAGCACTCTTATTTTTTACAAAGTTGTGAAGTCATTTTCTAAATGAGTCCAAAGTCAAAGGTGAGGTGGAGAAGCTGATAGAGGAGGTAACTTTGATCTGGCTGGAAGCAGATGTTAATCGGGGGAAACTAATTCATATAGAAGTCTAAGAAAATTATAAATGCAAAAGGAAGAAGGCCAGTTGGTTGGTGCACTGGACAGACCAGAGGATGGTTTTTTGGAGGCCAAACTAGCAGAGAGGAACCAGATTGGGAGCAGTGAGAGGAGAGGTGTTGGCCCCAGAGCCTTTCAGGTTCGTTAGGCCTCCTGTGCAGAGCACCACATGTTTGCTCCAGGCTTGCTCGTTCCCGATCATTGACCTGGGGAGAGCAAGGGACATGTTCCTCCCACCTGCTTCTTGGCCTGGAATGCAGTGCGCAGCGAGGCAGGTGAAAGCAAAAGGAGAAGACACAGTCTGGGAAACAGCAGCAGGGTCAGGATCTGAACATCTGGGTAGTGGGGAGCATTCCACGCCACACCAGCATTGTGTTTCGAGGGAATTCAGCAGACTGCTGGAATCTCTGTCTATTGCCTTTTCCTAGTGCCCGAGGCATGACAGGTCCCACCGAAGAAATGGTCACACGGTGCAGGAAAGGCGCTATTTGTGTCTGATGTTCACCACTGCTGTGGTTTTACAACCAGACAGCAATCTGGCCTGACAGCGGAGAGGCAGGAGAATGTTGAATCTGCAAGCTCTTGGACTGCTCAGAGTTGGTTGGGCCCAGTCTGAGATACACTGCATCTTTTTAGCAGGAGTTTGGATCACTTTATTGTTATTATCCCTAAACTTACAAAGCCCCCATTTTTGGAGAGGCAGATCAGGAGCAAAGTGGCCCTCTGTCCCCCAGAGAGCGGGTGTGGTCAACCCCTTTAGGTTGAAGTGCAGGGAAGGAATGGCATGGCCAGATGGGCCAGATGGGCCAGATGAGCCAAATGAGCCCCCACTCCACCCCTGCTGCTGCGGAGAGGTTATCTCTGGCCTTCAGGATAGCCAGGCTCGGGAACTGAGGTGAGAGAGGTACTGCATTGCCAAATTCCCAAAAACCCATGGCTGCTGCAGTGAAAAACTACAGTCCTGCGGGCTGTGCTCTGAGGACAGAGGAGGTAGTAGAAGAGTAAGTCCATTTAGAGGACAAATGGGCTCAAAGAAAATTTTTAGAAAACCTTATGAGAGGGGAGTAAGGGGGACAGACTGGAGTCTATTCATTTGCTCAAATCTATAGCAAGATGTGCACCCTTGAGAAAAGGACCCTTCCTTTTACATTTGGAGAAATTGAGGCCTGGACAGGGATCAGGATTAGCCCAATGTCATTTAATTTATAGGAGCCTAAGTGAGGCTGGAAGCTAGCTCCTAATTGCAACTTAAATGATGTGTGACACTGTTCCTTCCCTCAAAATTTGATTTCACACACCTTGCCACACCTACACCTTCCCCATCCTCCAAGAGAAGAGCTAGATCATCAATGGAGGCCACCTTGTTTGCCCAAGCGGCAGTAAATCTTAGCTCTATGGCCTGGGGCCTTCACTGCCAGCCATTCCTCTGGGTTTGTCCTAAGACAGCAGGCTCTGGAGAGGAAGTGGTGCAGGTGGCTGGCTTCTGCAAGCCAAGGTGAAAGCCAGCTGTGGGACGCAAATGCTAGGAGCGGCAGCTCAGGCAGGGTTCTGAGTTCTTTCCGGGCTTCCTGGCTTGGTCCCTGGGACTCTCAGCAAGAACTGGTCAATTACTTAGGCAGTTGGAGAGAGCCCAGGAAGGATCAGTGTGAGAGTGGGAGGGGCATTTGTCTGGGTCCCAGGTGGCTGGAGAGAGCAGCTGGGGAAAGATCCAATGCTGGCTTTTGTTTAGGCTCTTTTGCCGGTGTTCCAGTAGCCACAAGGCTTCCCTGAGGACCTTAGCTGGTCGCCCGCGTGTGTGTAAGTGCTTGTTTTCCTGCCATGGCTGTTGACAAACTGTTGACAAGCTGCCTATTACAGCCTCGAGTTCACACCTGAACTGCTTTGCGCCTGGAAATAGAAACCTAAATACTTGCCCCTATCTTCAGAGCCACGATGCAATATTTTAAAAAGGGTAATAACCTGTTAGAAGGAGGCAACGCGTAGTTTCTCGCATTGAAAGAACCCATTTTCAGGCTTTTTGAAAGGAGATTATTATTATTATTCCTCATTCGAGGCAAGGTTCACTGATCTTAGAGAAGGGGGAAGAAGGGACAGAAAGAAAAATTGGTGTGAGACGGGCACCTCTAGCAGGAGCCCTGACCAGGGACTGAACCACAACTCATGCATGTGCCCCTACTGTGAATCAAACCCGCGACCATTCTATCCACCAGACGATGCTCCAATCTACTGAGTCGCGCGGGCTAGGGCCATTTTCAGGAGTTTTTCATTTGAACATACCTGTATACCAAGAATTCACTCGGCTCCCCATTGTACCCAGCATTTCAGGAATTTCCGTGTGATCTGCCCGTCAGAAACTGCACCAGCATGGCCCGAGAGACACAGCAAAATCCCAGTCCTGTCAATTTGCTAAACCAAGGCTGGCGAAACCCCTCGACCCTGCATCCCATTGCGGACAGTCTCCTGAGCCCCCAGCAATGGGGCTACTTTCTGACTTGCAAACTTCGCCAAAAGCAAAACCCACCCTTTGTGTTACAAAGCTGGGAAGGGGAGCAAGCCCCAAGGCAGGCTTCCTGGCTGACTCCTCAAGGCCTCCCCGAGTACACCAGGCAGCAGCAACTTTCCTCCTTACTGCTGCGGGGGAGGGAGGAGCGACCCTCTTCCACGCCGCGGCCTTACGTGCAAGGATACGGGGAAGAAACTCCAAAGAAGGTACCAACCAGCAGGGACTGCTCTTCACGGATCAGGCCATGGAGAAATGATGAGGGGAGCCCTTGGGAACCGTAAAGCGCCTGGCAGTGTTGGGCGAGGATTCCGGCTGATCAGCATCCCAACCACCGCCTGGGACCAGACCCAAAGGCCGGGCTGTAAGGGAGGCTGTGAGGTTCTTCTTTCCTTGTTTTAGGGTCACTGAGGAGCTGATCGTCACTGAGGAGATCCCTGGAAAAGCACTGGGGTGGATTTTACTTCCAATGAGACAGAGCCTGGGAAATCAGCAAAAATTCGGGGGAGCTGAGCTCTCCCCTCTCCTCGTCATTGGCTCTTGGATGGACTCCGGCCCCTACCAACAAGTGATACGTCCTTTAGGAAATGCTAGAGAAAAAGATTGACAGGAGAGGGAAAGAGCTGCGCTGGGGCGCTGGAGCGAGGCAGTGTCCTAGTCTCGTGGAAATCGAAAACGTGCGCAGAGTGAGTGTAATCGGAGACAAGGAGATAGAGAAGTAACAGCAGAGGGGTAGAATGGATGGATAGATAATACTGGATGACAATTTCGAAATTCAGAGTTTGGTCTATTCTACAGACGCGTAAGTATCACACAGCTTGCACTTGTTCATATTCTGAGACCTTAGCCAAACCGCAGTCTCCTGGTTCAATTTCAAAATGAAACTGGAAACAAAAGCAGGCAACGATTCCCAGCGCTGCCGGAAAGGAGGACCACAAAGCCTCTTCCCCTGTCTACCCCCCCCCACCCCGGAACGGGGGAGCCAACCAGAAGATCAAAAGCTTCCACATCACCACACTGGGGAGAGCTCCCAGCCCTAAAAGAGGCTGACTAAAGGGAGTGGAAGGGGGAGGAATCCGTGATACTCTGTAGCTGGGCGGCTCCTGACAACCCTTTCTTGCATGCAGGAGAGGCGCGGGCATAGGCCCTTTCTCCCTTGAGTTCTCTCTTGGCAGTGGTTTACGAGTTTATACCTGGCCTTTCAGGGCCACCCGCGCCTGCCCCACAGCTCTGTGGTCCCCAAGGCTCCGACTGGCAACTGTAGGCTTGGCCCCGCCCGGGGCCACCAATTGGGTCTCTAGCTGGGCCTCTCTTTCAGGGCTAGGGTTCTTCAAGCACTGCCAGGGTCTACGTTTTTTCGTGGCCCCTCAAGGGAAGAATGGCCTTTCTTTGGAAGGCTGGTGCAGGGAGAGGAGAAAACTGCTGTTTGCTAGAAACTAACGCCCTACAGCCTAAGCCTAGACAAGGCCATATAAAGACACCTCTTTCATGCAGGTGACTGTCCGTGACTCCTCCCCACCACTCGCCTGGGGAGTTAAGCACATCCCGAGGGGTCCCGCAAGCCCCCGTGGTCAAGGTGCAGCGCCAGGCTGAGCTGGGTCGTGGTTTCTTGGAGCAGACCGTCCAGAAGAGCGGCTATTAAGCCGATCCAAGCCAGTGATTGCTGAGTGGAAGCGATCCCATAGCCATGATAAGCCAGGTCCCCAGCATCGACCCGAGTTGACGTCGGGATACCCCGCGAAGTTCCCGCCACGTGAGAAAACCTGGATCGTGCACAATGCTGTGGCTCCTGTTTAGGGCCGGGTGGGCACTCAGGGAGCCAACCCTGCACAGTCCGCAGCCTCATCATTCATTCCCCTGGACGTGCCGGTAAAAATGCATCAAAACAGGCTGCGGAGCGCGGTATAAAAGCACAGCGGGATGAGCTGCTTTCCAAAAAGGATCTCAGTGATTGGACCGGGCTCGGTGTGATTGACAAGAGCTTAGTTTGGTAAAGGGAAGACACGCAAGCTTTCACAGCGGGATATCTTTTCTAAAATATATCACACTATCCTTTGAAAAGAGCCGCACACTATAAGGAAATAACGTTTCATGGCTTGCTTTACCGTGCGATGACATTTCTTTAAAACACAGCAAAGATCAAAAAAGGGAGAGAGAAATCAAATGTGTTGCAAACACAATGTTTTAATTAGTTTATTCAGCATGTTGCTTTTATCTGACGTATACATCGCGGGTTCCCGTTTAATTAAAGAGCCCCTCTCGAGCCGCAACGGGCAAGGAAAACTGCCGAGGCGCTGGGGCCCTAGGTTCCCTTTAGGAAAAACGGAAGGGCTGGCCGGCCCCAGAGCAAAGCTCCCAGGCCCCGATGCCCCATGGGCCAGGATCAGCAGGCTGAGACTTTGGTGGTTCGGGAAGCAACGGGACCCGAGCGCCCCACGGAGGTAATGAAGATGGAGGGAAAGAAGAAGAAAAGAAAGGGAAGGGGGTCTCCCCCTCCAGGGACCGCAATGTAAAGAAGGCTGTTGGAGTAGTTGGGCTCGGCGCCAACCTGTAATCCCATCCCCCACCAGGCTGCTCCTCACCCCCGCGCCCCCCCCCCCCCGCCACCCCCAGCCCTCCTCACCGCCTGTCCACAGCCTACAGCCCAAGTCCCTCCTCCCCAGGCCCTGTCTCTGGTCTCCAGGTTGGGGGCGGGGAATAATAGGCACCAAAAAAGCTCTGGGGGTTCTGCCTTCTCCCCAGTTTTCGGACTCCGACTTCCGATACTTCGCCCTCTCTGGGTCCAAAAGTAACGAAGCTTTTGATTCCTGACCTACAGGAAAAGACTTCGCAAGCATCTGCTCACTGAAAGCGCGGGCGCCTGAGGCATTGTCATAAGTGGCACCTCAAGAATGGTGAGGGAGAAGTAATGGTAGTCCTGGAGGCCTAGTTTTACACACACGCAATACAAGCTTACTTCTTGAGAAGCTCTACAGATTTCATCTTAACCAACCTGTTCCTCCCACACATGACAGCAGCCTGGCTTCAGTGTCATCATAGCCCTTAATTCTGGCACAGTGTCAGCCCATGCAGCATTTTCTCAACAGTATTCCCTGCCCAGGCTGGTAGGTAGTGGTGGTATGTATATTGTAGCCTTAAACTCATAGGACATTGTTTGTTCATTCAGCTGGTAAGATCAGAAAACAATATATAAATCTGAGGAGTCTGGTGAAGAGAAGGATAAGTATAGATTTGGCTCTTTAGACAAACCCCAGAACACAGCTCAGTAAAATGAAGGACTGGCCGGCCATAAGACTTCCTCTCCTGTCCAAATTTGTTCCTTCCTCTGAAACTGGAAATGGAAGTGAAGATATTCAACCTGAGAAAAAAAATGCAAAAAAAAATTGTTTCAGCCTTGGAGCAAGGATGGGGGTAAAGGCAGCTACGAAATGGCTAGCATGCCTCTTTTCCATCTTTTGCTCAGAAGAAAATTACCTTCTGACAACTTTCCATTCAAGTTGATGAGACAGAAATCAGGGTGAGCTGCAGATACCTTTGTCACTTGATTTGGTAAGCAAAGAGGTCTGAGATGTTTCCTCTCTTGGAGAAAGGGGAAAACTCATGATTTTTCCCACCAAATATTTTTAAGTATGGTGGTTAAAATATTGGTATTTGTGTAAATGTCTGAAATTTATGACCTTTATTATCAAGGATTCTTTTTAAAATTGTATGCACACTTTCCATGTAATAGTACACATAAGCAGCATATATGTTTGGATGGGACTTTTAAAACAACTGCAAGGATCACTTGATAATAAACAAAACAATTCATTTAATATGTGGTTAGAAATCAGAATTCAGAGAATTCAGTATTACAGAGTATATGCACAAAATGCTTTCTCCATTGTATTTTCCTTTAAAGGCTCTTTTCCCTCCATTAAATTATTTGGCATGGACTTACATTATTAAAAAAATCAATAAAATTAAAGGCTATGTGATCGCTGGTAGAGCAGTACCACACCAGCTTCTGGAGCAGTTTGCCTCCCAACTTTTCTGAGCATTACATTCAAAATAATGATTTTATCCTACCACAGCTATAGAATGACAACATAGCTCAAGAAACAAAACTCATATGTGGAACTCACCTATAAATCACTCTCATATAGCTAGTCTTCTGTGTGTGTGTGTCTGTGTGTCTAGGGGAGTTATGGAATTGTAAAATTAAGAATTATAATAAGCCTCAAATTGTTACCAAGTGATCTTTAAAATTGCTTTAAAGGGTCAGAATGTAAGCAGTATTAAATGGAGTCTGATTTGGGAGACTAAATATTGCAGAACAGGTCAAAAGTAAAATATGATGGAAGAGGCCATTCCCCAAATTGGAAAAATAATGAACTCAAGCTGATTTCTTTCTTGCTTACCAAAAGATAAACTCTTCTAAAAAGTTCCATTTGGGTATTCATCCCAGGAAACTGCAGTAATATATCAGGATTGGAAAAGATATAACATAGCATCGTGTTTTTAAAAAATAATAAAGAAGCTCTGATAGTTACCCCAAACATTCAAATAATCAATATAATATTCATGACATATTTATTCTAAAACATTAAATCACGGATTTGTTTTCCTTGTGTTAAAATGTTTGTAGGTCTGTGTGCATGAGTCAGTCATGATATTATTTACTCATATTTATCCACAATACCTAAGACAGTGTCTTGAATATAGCAGGCAAGCTATAAAAATTTTTTTTTAAATAGAGAAAATCAGGTAAGTATTGCTCTTATAAATAATTTTTTTTGCTAAGAAAAAACAGGTTAAGTTTCAAATTACTGTGTAAGTTCATTTTGTGCCTATTTCTTTCTGCTTTCCACAACTTCAGGGAATTGTCTCTGAAGCCTGACCAAACTGCATGATCCCTGAACAGCTCTGTTCCTTGTAATTATCTAGAACCTAAGAGGTATAATGTTCCCCTCACCAGTCCTGGGAGTCCACCTAGGGTAAAAGGGGAAAGCAAAACATTTTTCTCCTGGAGAAAAATTCCAAGTGAGAAGAAATGTCTCCCCATTTCCAACCCCTTTTCCTTTCTTCTGGAAAGAGATCAAGACTAGACTGGGTAAGGTGGAGAGAAGTGGGATCGGCAGAACACCTCTTTTGTTCCAGTGACTCCATCCCCTACTGCCTCCCAGTGGAAATTTTACTCTGTAACTGCAAAAGTGTAGCTCTTTAGTTGAAATAAAACAAATGGGACCATGCCCAGGGGCAAACCAGTTCTTGACTAGAAGCCCTTGGTTTCTTGCATCTCACACCAAAGCATGTCAAGGACACAGAAAGCAGAGGAGGCAGGAGTTGAAGGTGAGGTGTTTCTTCATGGGAACATCTGACGGGCAAAAGAAACATATAGGGATAGCAGTCTGGATCAGGGAACCAAAGTTTAATCTCAGAGCATACCAAAATGGTGTATCTTAGAATTGGATACTGATGCCAAAGCTAAAAATGTAAGCCTGGAGCTTTGGCTGGTGTGGCTCAGTGGACTGAATGACAGCCTGAGAACCAAATGGTTGCTGGTTGGATCATGCCTGGGTTGTGGGCCAGGTCTCTGGTTGGGGGTGCTTGAGAAGCAACCACACATTGATGTTTCTCTCCCTCTCTTTCTCCCTCCCTATCCCTCTCTCTAAAAATAAGTAAATAAAATCTTTTTAAAAAAATGTAAGCCTGGAAAGACTGCAGAGTAGGAGCAAAGGGGCTCCAGATATTGACCTACTCTAGCTTAGCTATTCTCTTATTAGAACACCCTGAAGAGCTTTTTAAAATCATAATATGGCACCCCTCCTTAGATCAAATGAGTCAGAAGCTCTGGGGTGGGTCTCAGCATCTGAATATTTCAAAGATTTTCAGGAGATTCCAATGTAGATCCAAAGGAAATGGGTCCTCCTTCACTTCTAGGGGTGTGTTAGAAACTGGGGAGGACAAGCAAGTGTGTACAGATGTCACAGTGATTAAGTAAGGGCTATATACACCACTGAGGCAGCTAGTTTTCATCAGTAGGAAGTGTAGGCTCCCTTTGCTTCAGAAATACTTAGAGGCTAAAGCCACTTCAGGAAAAAAAAGGGAAAGGTAAAAAAAAAATTCATGAGCTTTTTTGTAAAGTGGGAAAGACATATTTAGGTGGCAGTAGTAGAGGGGTCTTCTGGAGTGCTCTTGAGGCCACTGAAATGTGGTAGATTTGGCCCTTACAACTAGTGCTGAGGTAATAGGGAAAAAGGTGTTCTAGACCTCATTTTTTTTCACCTTCATTTAATAGGTAGATAGATTAAGGGCCTTTATGGGGTGGAGAAGGTAAAGGAGAAAAAAACAAATGTTTGCTGATAAAATGTGTTTCAAGAGGCCCTTGGTCCTAAGGAAATCTTGACCTTTAGCCTTGGATGCCTGCAGAGGGGCTTCTGCACAGCTGGTGTTGACTGAAGCCCGTATGTTGACGTCAAGAGAAGGACATGTCTGGGAAGGGGAACCAAAGGCTCTGAGAACTCTTGTTGACTGTGCTCAAGGGCCCATGGGGGTGTTCTTGCTCAAATAAGGCTCTTCAATACTTAAAGGACTCTGTTAAAGTGAGAAAAAAGGGGAGAGAAAGCAAAGCACATAGGTGTTGGTGGACTAGGTCAGCAACATGGAACTTGGACTCTGTGGAAGGAAGGAAAGGTGTCCTTGGATGGACATAGTCTGAACAAATTAGCAAAGGATGCACACAGAAGACCCCAACCTCCAGTTTCTATGGGGGTGGCATGAGGTTAATACACTGGATTTCAACCTGCAATGCATGGGACCTCAAAGTCCCCAGTGAATTGATCCTCAACTTCTGCAGTGTATTAGACCTTGTGGTAGTAGTACACACACAGGGCTTCCTTCAAAAGAAGTTAAGTGCCTGTTCTGAAGGGAGGGGCAGGAGCCCTAGGGGGTGGGGCTTGAGGGTGGGGCAGTACCAGAATGTGCTAATCCCTAAATTCTGCTGTTTTCTTCAACCTCCCAAGGGGTGAGGGTTTCTCTAGGCTGTGCCAGGAGAATACTCCTTTTAAATTTCATGTCCTCCACAACAATTTCACGAAAATGGTTCTGGCCCTATTGAAGAGAATAGGAATGTCACCTGGGCCTTTCTTGGGCTTGTCTTTTTTCTTGGCCTTGCTAGGATAACCCAATCCCCAAGCTGGTTTTCCACAAATGGCCCCTCTGGAAAAGCCTAGTTGAAGTGTAATCTACCAAAGCTGAGTTTGAGGGGGCAAGGGTTGAGGGCAGAGGCAATTGTAACCTTAAAGAGAAATTCCTGATAGGGCCAGAGTTGTAGAGGAAAGGGAAGGGAGGGGGATAAAAATGCCTAAAAGGACAAACAAAGGCAGTAGCTAACCAACTGGGTTGTTAGGAGCACTTTGGAACTTGTATATTAACCTACCCTTATAGTTTAAAGGAGGGCATTTAAGTAGGGATCCTAAAATTCTTGTCCAAGTGTACTGGCAGATGACATTTATGGGGGGTGGGGAGGAAGAGGAGTGTTTCTGGGAGAGAAAGAAGAGATTGGTGAAATCCAAGGCCTCCCTGAGGAGGAGCAGTTAAATTGGGGAGGAGTCCACTCTTAGGCCTGGGGAATTAGGGTTACTTCCTTCCAGCTTCCTGAAGGCAGGCTGTTCATCTGCCTTAGCCTGGACTTATAGGTCTTCCTTGGTTTGGCCCCTGAAGTTGCCCCTCAGGGCTCAGTCAAGCAGAAAGGGTCAATAAACAATGTATCTGTAGCCAAAGAAGAAAGACAATAAAACCACCCTTGGGGTCAGAGGTCACCTAGTTGAGGATTGAGATATTCACAACTCTTTTTCCTCTCTCCTCCTTGTCTCTTCTTTCTCCCATGAGTTCATTCTCCCTTGCTTCTTTATTTTTCACCTTTCTCCAAAGTCAAATTTATCCCTGGAAATAATTGAGGGGTAAGGCTGGAAAAAATTATGTCATGCAAAATGAAGCTTGAAAAATAGAGAGTGATGGTGGATAAAGCACACCACCGATTAACAATACTTAGCCTGAGCCCTGGCTGGCGTAGCTCAGTGGATTGAGCGCGGGCTGGGAACCAAAGTGTCCCAGGTTCGATTCCCAGCCAGGGTACATTCCTGGGTTGCAGGCCATAACCCCCAGCAACCGCACATTGATGTTTCCCTCTCTCTGTCTCTCTCTCTCTCTCTCTCTCAAAATAAATAAATGAAATCTTAAAAAAAAAAAAAGAATACTTAGCCTGTGCTAAGGTTGTCATCCAATCCTAGTTGAGGGGTCTGCAAACTTTTTCTGTAACGGGTCAGATAGAAAATATTTCAGGCTTTGTGGGACACATTCAGTTACTGTAGCATAATCTCTCCCTGCCCCTTCCTTTTCCTCTTTCTTTTTCTACTTCTAACCCTTTAAAGATTAAAACACACATTCTTGGCTCCTGGGGTCATACAAACATATCAGGCTATGGGCCAGATTTGGCCTGAAAGCTGTCAAAGCACATTCATACTAGGAGTTACTCTAATTCACCCCCACTATCTTTTGTTTGGGGTTAGAGGAAAGAAAAGGGGAAGAAATGAGGCATCATATTTTTAAATATGAAATCCCTTCCCCCATCTAGGAAAGAATTAAATGAGTGACTCCAAACCAAATGCAAAAACAACAGACAATTCGATTTTACAAAATGCCATTCCTGAACTATATGAAGTTCTTTGGGAGTTGAAAGCGCTGGGAAGAATATTTTTAGGTGGAACTCTCACTCTCACTTTGGGCAAAAGAGAAGATATTCATGTGATGCAGGCTCTGCCCCAGGGAGGAAGGGAGGAAGAAGAGGGAATGGTGGGATAGGTCCCAACCAGGAAAATAAAGCTTGAGAACAGATAGCTTGGAGGGGCCCCAAACCTAGGCATCAGGGATGAGAGTCACTGCCAGAACACATTGTGTGGTCCATAGGTAATTTTGGGTGCAGGATCCTGTCTCAAGGTAGAGGAATGAATGAGCAAAAATGTCTGGATAGTCAAATGCTTCTCTCTACTTGTTTTGGAGCTGAAATAACCTATATTTTAGAACAAATGGAGAATTTAGCAGCTAGAAGGAACATGGATTCCTGGGTAAATGTGCTTCAGAATGTTAGGCAAGCTTCATACCCCAAATTCATTCTCCTTACCCCATCTCTTCAGATCTCTGGGGAAGAACTTGTAAACACAAATGAAATACATGATTGCATATTTCTTTCTCTGCCTTGATCTCCATTTCTCCTTGCCTGGAAACTTCCCACCTGAAAGGGGTTCTGATCCTAAAGGAAAGGGAAGTACTCTTCCAATGTGACTTTTTCTTCTGGTACGCAGAGTCACTGCCAGTGTACCTTAGAGCCCCAAGGCTAATATCTAAGCACCCCCAGAGTAGTAAAGGTACTCACTGGTACAAGACCTGGCTGGCCACGACCACACCTCACCATGAGCCTTGCACCTAGACTTGGCTAGTTACCTAGTAATGTCCAAACCCCTATGATTTCACTCCATTTCCTGTATTTCCAGGCCTCTCTTCATTATCCGAAACTAAATTCTGGTAGCTTTAGTTCAACTCCTTGCTTTCCTTCTCCAGATTCAACCCTATTTACTTCAGATGGTGTCTCTGAAGTTTAAAACACACACACACATGCACACACACCCTTGATTGACAAGTACAATGAAAATGTCTCATTACTGACTTTTTTGCTTTTCATTACATTGGGCAGTGATATGCCTTGGACTACAAAAGACAAAGGCAAAACATATTTTTAATAGAGTTGATTAACAATGATTATTTGTTTATTCTATATTTACTTTTAAAGATATTTAGAACTTATAAAATATTTGTGAAATGATGGGACTGTAGAAAAAACTGTCATGTAGCTGATAAAGCCTGTAGTCCAAATGAATGGTTGGTGAGTGTGTCTGAGGTCCTGGAGCTCTGGAGATAGATAGTTCAGCTCAGCCCCTAAAACTAATTAAGAGCTTTATCTTAGCATAAATATAAAGAGGAGTTAAAAACGCATTCCTTTCCCAGCTTTTTTCCCCCTTCATTTTTTTATTGCGATTGCAGTTTTTCCTTTTAAAAAGATTTGGGACTCTGAAGAGAGGGCAGGGGCTTATGTAAAGAAAGTGTCATTTACCAGAAAAAAAAATCCAATAATGGAGAGTTTCAAGGACATGTTTCAACGAGAAACACTTCGTGCTCCACTAAGGAGAGGCAGGGGCACCTAAATTCAGTGTCTTGGAATAATTCCCTTCCTGGATTCAAAGATTCATTTATTGAAATAAATCAGGAAGCATTGGCAGAACGGAAATCCGCTTGCTGGGTTTAAAGGGTCTTTAAAATGTTGCGAGTGTTAGATTGCAAGTCTTTTCTAAATAAAAAACAGAAGAAAAGACTGCAGTGTTTCCCTTGGACTTAGAGAAAATTGCTAGGTCTCCGACTTAGGATAATTTCATGTCCGCCACAGAAAATGTGTTTAAGAAGAAATCCTGCCCGATAACAGAACTTGCTGTATGTGTTTTGTTTCTTAGGATGCTGGAGTACAGAGATAAGTGCTGCAGACTGGGGCTTTGGGTTGTACAGAGAAATCATTTCTCCTGCCCCTCTGGACATTCTGTTTTCCTCCCGCTTCTCCAAGATGAATCTCAAAAACTAGGGCTCAAAGGTTTGCTAATTTGGCAATGATCAGTTTCTCTGATTTTATTTGTTGCTTCAGATTTGGACATAAAAATAAATCTTCTTCTTATTTACTGTTGGAGCTCAGCGTGAGAGAAAGGATCCCATTATATTTCCTATCCATGCGGACATGTGGATATTTAGACCAGACCACATACAACTGGGGGACGCATAAAACAGATTTATTGGTTAATTTACACCGCCTAACACACATGTAAACCCCAGTAAGCCAAAGCTGCCCAGAGATCCTCGGTTACAGCGTAACATAAGAACCAGACCCCTGGGTTCAAACTGCCCAGCCCTGCCCAGCCCTGCCCAGCCCAGCCCAGCCCAGCCCAGCCCAGAGAGTGCTTTCACCACCAGAGAAATGAAGAAACGGGAGCTCTCTTTTCATTTGCCCCAGCCTATGTGCAGGAAAAACTTTTCTGTGCTCTCCTCTTTTAGTCACCACTCTGCTCTCAGATTAACTTCCACAAAGCCCCCTGTCCCCCGAAGTTGTTCCTAGGGTCTCCTCGGAAAAGAGTTGAGAGGTAGGGACTGCAGGTAATCAGGAAAACTTCGCATTATTATTATTACCTTACGGGAGTGGTTTGCTGGGGGAGGGCGTCTTTGTTTTCACATGCAGTAACTTGCTGTATCTGGAGATATTTCGATTTCTACTGTGTTTCAAGGGTCAGGGTTCCCCTTCCCCCAAAAGGAAACCTCCACCCAAACCAACCTAAATAGAATTCGAAATAGCCTGCCTCTGCCTTGCTGTTCACAAAGCCGCCAGACTGTCCTTTCGGGGGCATCTGGGTTCCCTGCAACACACCCAGCGACGACATCTCCTCAGAGTCGCACCCTCTGGCTGGGCCGGGCTGCCCTAGGAAAGGCTCCACCGCCCGCGGTTTTGGCCTGGCTGAACCGCCTCAGGTCGGCCCCTTAACAAGCATCTCCCCTCCCCACTTCGCGGTTGATGATCTAATTGAATTATGCCTTTTTTGTTCCTGTGACCACAGAGCACGTGCTGGAGGCAATTAATTATCGGAATGTGGCCATATCAAAACGGACACTGGGCACGGGGTAGGTCATCCGCGGCAACATCCCCCTCTTCCCTGTGTTAGGGACCCTCCACGCAAAGGGGCAGGTTGGGCTCGCTCCACCGCCCTCTGTCCTCAGCCTGACTCCTAAACTCTCATGGCCCCTAGTTCTAGGGATACCTGACGGGGCTTCCCGGAAACCCTTGGCCAAGCTAGAGCTCGACAGTCACCGCTTCCCCGCCCCCGAGCCTTGAGCCTTCAGAATCGCTCTCCTCAGGACACGCACTGTGTGGAAATCCAAACTTTTTCAAACCAATTACCCCCGCCCAAGGTCCGTGGGGGTTGGTGGAAGGTGAAGAGAGGTAAAGGGGGAAGTGAATAGAGAGGAGAAAAAGAAAGAAAAGCAGTCCTTCCTTTTTGTAAACCTGACTCCAGGGAATTTATTTGCATGATTTAGGCGTATTGTTCTCCTCTGAACCCCACTCCCTCCTCCTACCCAAAGAAACACTCTGCTGAGAGACACTGAAACGATTATTGTAGAGCCAGTTCTTAGTAAAGTAATAATTTAACTTAGCAGTGAACTCACCTTCTAACCTGGAGCGAGAGTTCGATGTAGAGGGAGAATTGGGGCGAATTTGATGGGAGGGGTAAGTACTATAAGTGTGCTACTGGTAGATTCTCCTCCCAGCAAACGGGCAAAGAAAGAAGGTGAAGTGTTGGTCTGGCCAAGCAGACTGGGGAGCAGGAAGTGAAAGGCTGCAGTTATAAAGTGCTGCTTGAGGCGGTCTCTCTGAGCGCCTCTGAACTTGATCAGATGTTTCCTACAGAGAGATGGCGGCCAGGCTGTGAGGCTGTCTCAAGGCGCAGACTTTGGGGCTTGGCCCTGTTAGGGATGTGACAATCACAGCCATCTTTTTCCTGGCCTTTTCTTTCCACTCTCACTTGCCTGTATTCTTTGCAAATGCCCCACCAGACCAAAAACAACAACAACAACAACAACAAAAAACAACAAACGAGTGGATTTATAGCTCTGTCTGAACCTGTCATTATGTCCGGAAAGACTACACCAGATAGAAGTGGGGAGCGGTCCCATACACAACCCTGGAAAGTATATCCTTAATGGATAAGAATTCCCATTGCTGCTCCGGATAGAAGTAGAAGATAGCAAAGCCTTGGCTGTAGGAGGGGTGTATGTGGGACGGGCAGGGGGGGGGGATTCCATCTTACAGTGTTCATTCCCACTCTCTCCTACATTTGCTTTTGAAAATGTTGAAAATTCGAGGCTGATTAACCCCGTGGTTTGAAAACTGCGCGGATCCTGTTTGTGTCTAGTGAGTTTGCCATATAGTGCGTTTAGCTTTTTGTGTGCATGTTTTGTTTACACTGTCAAAGCTAAGTTCATTCTGTGCATATTTAGTATTTATGTTTGTGTGTGCATTTGCTGTTAATGTGTGCATGTTTACTCCCTTTTCTGTGTAGTTTGTTGTGTCACTGGCTTGTGTGCTTACTGTTACTTGGTTGTGTGCGTATTTAGTGTGGTGTGTTCGTGTTTACTGTGTTTCGTGCATGTTTCCTGCTGCGTGCATGTGTCTACTGTGTTATCTGCTTATTGTGTTGTGTCTAGTGTTCCATGGGGAAAGGGTGGACAGCGGCAACTTATAGCCACTACTCAAAACTAAAGATTCGACGCTTGGTTTAGAGGGAAGAGAAAGCTCTAATTGTAATCATTTCTCCTTTCTTGGGTGTCAAACGGCCGGCAGCAGCTCAGGCACAGACGGTGAGCTGGCCAACCTCATTCCGTGGTCTCCGGACCATCAGGGCCCACGGTGGCATGTAGGGAGGACACAGCTAGTGAGCCGTGAGCGCGGAACTGCTGAGCTTGTCCTGGGATCGGCGTCCCGTGGCCGCCGAGGGGGCACATTCTCGGGATGGTGAGACGCCGCGCCGACGGAGGGAACGATCCTTGCGAGGCAGAGTTCATTTGGTGAAAGCTAGTACAGCGCACCCGAGGGATGCTTGCCAGCTTCGGGACTGAGGGAAGCCGAGGAGAGGCCTGACTCTGCCCTGCCGGTCCCTGGCTGGAGCCTGGCTCCAGTTGTGTACAGCAGCGTGAACCCAGCCGAGCCCACTCGCGGGCGCTCGGCCTCAGCCGCCTCACCTGCCAAACGCCTGGTCACGGTCCAATCAGAGGTGGTCGCTGGACCGCGGCTGCCATGTTCCCCACTCCGCTCTGCCAATCAGTGAAGCGGTGGCCAATGGGCTGCAGGGCCGGGGGTCAGGTGACCGCGGGCCAGCTGGCTTCCCATTGGCGAGCGCTGAGTGGCCTCCCGCTCTGTTTATGTGAAAGGAGTGAGTGATTGACTTTATCAGTCCAAGGACATTACTCAGGAGGCAAGGAGGCTGGGACTCGCGCGGTGAGCGGCGCGGACTGAGCCTGCCTCTTGCCTACTGCCCGCCCGGCGGTCGCGAACCGGCTCTGCCATTTAGCTCAGCCCGGGCTGCAGACCCGTGTGGAGGGAGCCTCCTGGCCCCGCGGTTGTGCTCTCGGGGAGAGGAGGGGTGCGTGGGACAGGATTGACAAACTCCGCCCTCCACTTGTTATTTTGCTTATTTTTCTTTGTGCGCGCCTTTTACTTTGTTAAACCAGATCTAGTCCTAGAGTCTTTCTCATCCCTTTCCCTCCCATCCTTCTACCCCCCTCCTCCCTACTCCAGCTTCTTCTATTTCCCCTCCTCCCTCCTATCCTTCTGCAGGAGACTCGCAGCGACGGAAAGTTGCAGCCCCTGGTACTGCCTTGGGGGTCTCCCGGCAGTGTCCAACCGCCGCCACCCCTCTCCGATTACAGCACTTCGGAGGTCTCTTCACCCGCACCTTCGCTCTCTGCAGCCAGGTCGCCTGTACCCAGAACGCCCCACCCATGACGATGCTCCTGGATGGAGGTCCACAGTTCCCCGGGCTCGGAGTGGGCAGCTTCGGCGCGCCGCGCCACCACGAAATGCCCAACCGCGAGCCGGCGGGCATGGGGCTGAGTCCCTTCGGGGACTCGCCCCACGCCGCCGCCGCCGCCGCCGCCGCCGCTGCCTTCAAGCTGAGCCCAGCCGCAGCTCACGATCTATCTTCTGGCCAGAGCTCTGCGTTCACGCCGCAGGGTTCGGGTTACGCAAATGCCCTGGGCCATCACCACCACCACCACCATCATCACCATCATCACCATACCAGCCAGGTGCCCAGCTACGGCGGTGCCGCCTCCGCCGCCTTCAATTCCACGCGCGACTTTCTGTTCCGCCAGCGTGGCTCCGGGCTCAGCGAGGCAGCCTCAGGTGGCGGGCAGCACGCGCTGTTCGCGGGTTCGGCGAGCAGTCTCCACGCTCCAGCTGGTATTCCCGAACCCCCAAGTTATCTACTCTTCCCCGGGCTGCATGAGCAGAGCGCCGGGCACCCGTCACCTACAGGGCACGTGGACAACAACCAGGTCCACCTGGGTCTTCGCGGGGAGCTGTTTGGACGTGCAGATCCATACCGCACGGTGGCCAGCCCGCGCACGGATCCCTACACGACGGGCGCACAGTTTCCAAACTACAGCCCGATGAACATGAACATGGGCGTGAACGTGGCGGCCCACCACGGACCTGGCGCCTTCTTCCGTTATATGCGGCAGCCCATCAAGCAGGAGCTGTCGTGCAAGTGGATCGACGAGACTCAGCTAAGCCGACCCAAGAAGAGCTGCGACCGGACCTTCAGCACCATGCATGAGTTGGTGACACACGTCACTATGGAGCATGTGGGGGGCCCGGAACAGAACAACCACGTCTGCTACTGGGAGGAGTGCCCCCGCGAGGGAAAGTCATTCAAGGCGAAGTACAAACTGGTCAACCACATTCGAGTGCACACAGGCGAAAAGCCCTTCCCATGTCCCTTCCCGGGCTGCGGGAAGATCTTTGCCCGCTCCGAAAACCTCAAGATCCACAAGAGGACCCACACAGGTAAGGGAGAAGGGCAGGGATCCCGGGATTCACCGCGGCGCAGCTCGGAGGAGCGGACCTTCAGCTTGAGGGCAAGAGAGAGGGGTGGCGCCTCCAGGGGTTTTGGAAAGGAAGCGCTGTCAGTGTCCCTCTATCTCTTGCCTTTCTCGCCCTGTGGCGCTTTTGCCCACTTCTAACTTCTCGGGCACATTGCTCTGCCATCTCAAAACCTAATTGGAAACTTCTGGCACCCAGGAACAAACTGGCGCCGCCTCTTTTTGTCCCCCTTTCTGGGTTACTATGAAGGGACTCCGATTGTGTTGAGAGCGTATTGCTTACAAGCGATTTAGCTTTCGGCACACATTCGGGAAAGGCAACCATAGAAATGCTAATGAAAGCTAACTTTCGGTTACTTCCGCTCTTTTTTAACCCGTGATTGGCATATCTCCTAATTAAATGACTAATACCTTTGTCAAACTATTTTTATTTGGAGTTCCAGGTTCGATTCAGTCCTTCGGGAGGAAACCTAACGTAGAAAAGGCATCACAGTTTCGTGGCTTGCTCTGAACATCTTGTAAACTGTCTGGAGTCCCTGGATTTATATAGTTTTCTTTCTGAAGGTTAAGTACGACGACTCAAGATTTTTAAAACTGGCTTAGCAAAATCGCTGCATTTGAAAGAGGCAAATTAACTGGTACAAAGAAGGAACTGAACCGGATTGTCCTGTCCCAGGTCCATTGTGCGGCCGGGGATTGGTTACATTTCCTAGGTAGTGGCAGAATGTGGCTGGGATTTGGGAACTGTGGGCCGGGTAGAGTACAAGTACAACTTAGGGGGAACTTTGGAGGAGCCTGGGGCTTTCCCATCCTGCGCGAGAACAAAGGGACCGGCAGGTTGTGAGCCAGTCCTGCCCCACCCCCGCCCATCACTCCCCAAAACCAAGAGCTTAACCAGCGCTCTCCATTTTTCTCCAGGGAAAAGAGATGTTGCAGCCGCTTCCACTCGGCACTCCCTCTCCAGGAAGATCCCGGGGCGCTCCGTTTTCCGCTGTTCGGCTCTAGGAAGCTCCTGGCCCTGACCATATTTCCCCCCCTTTGCGTTTTTGCCTTTTGCAGGTGAGAAACCTTTCAAATGTGAATTTGAAGGCTGTGACAGGCGCTTTGCCAACAGCAGCGACCGCAAGAAGCACATGCACGTGCATACCTCGGACAAGCCCTATATCTGCAAAGTGTGTGACAAGTCCTACACTCACCCGAGCTCTCTGCGCAAGCACATGAAGGTAATTACCTCTTTATTAGCGGTCGGCGGTTTATAAATACTCGGCCCAATATCGGGCCGCGGAACTGAAGCGCCAGTGCTGCCCACCTGTATTCTCCACTTTAAATCCCATTTGCTCCAGCCATAACACCTAGGACCCATTTTGGGGACCCGGAGTGGGGTGGGGAAGAATACTGTGGGGAGGAGGAGGGAGCGGAGGGAACAATTGGTTGTTTACTGGGAAGCTCTAACCAAGCTCGCCAGGACTTGAGGTTGTCGGGGCTGCCTCTTCCCAGTTCAGTCCGGAGTAGGAAACTAGAGTGCCCGCGCCGAACCCGGGGGTGGGTGGTTCATTCGCTCTCCAGCTTCCCATAAAACAATAAAGCTGACAAGCGAGGTCTGATTCCCACGCATTTATGTCAGACCTAGCAGCGCCTAGGGTGCTTGTGCCATCTTCCTCTGTACCTGCTTTCCCAAGCCAAACCGGGCTTGGTGAAACCTGGGTCCGGAGTATTTTATAGGGCCCCAAAAGACTAAGTGTTTGTCCCACTCCATCTGCGGAGAAAACATTTATGGAGGGGCATGAATAAAAAAAACAGTGCCTTATTCTTCTTCCATATGCCAATATTAGGATTGAAACTGTTTTGTTGGGGAACATCTCCGGGTTTTCTAGACGTTGGTAATACGGAAATTAAAAACAAACAAAATCAGCAGCGTTTCTCTTTTAAGTGGGTCATTGGGCTGTTTTGTTCTTACAGTGCTCAAATTCTGCTCTTGTTTTTGCTTGCACAATGCCAGTTGGAATTATATTCATTATAATATATACATGTTAATTTTAGGTTCATGAATCTCAAGGGTCAGATTCCTCCCCTGCTGCCAGTTCAGGCTATGAATCTTCCACTCCACCCGCTATAGCTTCTGCAAACAGTAAAGATACCACTAAAACCCCTTCTGCAGTTCAAACTAGCACCAGCCACAACCCTGGACTTCCTCCCAATTTTAACGAATGGTACGTCTGAGGACAAATACAAACACAAACCCTGTTAACCATAGAATGGACCAAATGCATTTTTAAAAGAAAAGTGAGACCAGTCAAATGGAAATGGAGTTTTAAGGCAAGAGGCCATAAATAGGGCTATATCTTGTTAATTGCAATTGTCCAGGAAGGTTTCTGGGTAAGAGCCAAAAGTAGCTATGCCCTTTTCTCAGGATTAGGAAATATGTTTTCACATGTGAAGGATTAAAAAATATTTTCACTGCTTTTTCCTCCACTTTCTCTTGCTCTGCACATCCCATACCTAAACTCCTTCAGTTCATTTTAACATTTGTCCTATTTCCTGAGAGGAAGTTATAGAAGGATTGGTGGTGGAGATGTTAAACTGATGAAAATTCTTCTCCTTAGTGGTGATTGTTTAAACTCTCAGTCTTAAACCGTGCCAAAGTCCTGTTATGTCTTGAACTTTTCCTCAAAGCATTACTCTTGTGAATGTATTTTTGTCTAATGGGGTCAAAACTGTTGTTCAGTATTTTTCAGCCTGAGGATGTGATGTTACTCTACACAGATTGTGACATTTAGTATACAGTTGCCTTTGTAATAACTTTTTTTGTAAATACATATCCATTGATGCCATATTTATCGTTGTAATTTAATTATTGCTACAAGTGCCGGGAACTGAACAATATTTATGGATAAATGTTTTCTAACAAATTCTGTACAGCTTTTGATTATAACTGCTTTAGCATTAAATTTTATTGTTTTGAAAGAAGAACAAAATTTACAATTTTTGAACCACTGACTCCTTTCTCTTGTTTTGTAACAGCCTCCTACAAAGAGGAGACGTGAGCAGATGAATCTTGTTTGTTGGTATTTATAACTCACTCAGATCCCTTTTTTAAATTGTTAAATTATTTTTCTACTATGGTATAGATTCCTTACATTGTCAGTTTTCACCTGGGAAGACCCTCCTTTCTTTATCTGTAGCTCAGATGGTTCTTTAACTGCAAGTTTAAATATGTTTGTCCCAGATTTTTGGCATGCAAGTCAAATATTACTGATCAATTCAGTTAGTGGCCATGACATCTCAATCTTGTACTTCAAAGACTGGGAACTGGATTTAATCATCCCTGACCTACATATATAAACATAAAGTTACCTAATGAGTTTTATGTCCCTTAGTTTTTTATTGCCTTACATAAAAATGAACATTGTAGCAGGATGAATGTCTGTCTATTCTGTCAAGAGATCACCCATATACCCACATATGTTTGTATCTATGATTTATCTAATCTATCAAATCTATTTAGCTATCTATATATTTTCAAAAGTAAGCATATGTCTGAAACAGTGGTGATGAATAAGGCCAGTTGAGCCGTGCTTACTATGGTTAAAGTGCTTAAAAAAACCATAGTCCATTTATAAATTTGGAAGGCAAAGGGATGTATTTTGCTGTATATAATCAATAATTTTCACAATTATTCATAACATTTTATAGCAGTGTGATAACTACAGCAGTTCTGAAATTATATTATGGAAAGGAAAACATTTGCAAAATATGTATTTTTAAAGTTCATGGTTTGTAGGCAAAGATGTTAAGAGCATTGTTTCCATTAAAATCAATAACAATGAAAAATGGTTGTTTGGTTTGTGATAAAATATTAACAATCCATTTAATCTTCAGTGAAACAACTCATTTAGACAGACAGTTGTTTTACAGTTATATGAAAAAAATCTGCTTACTATTTTGGGGGGCTGGAGTGGGTATAGTATTGAGACTTTTTTAAATAAATGAGGGTGCTGTTTAATATTGAGAGCCCAATTTCTGCATGAATAACCAGCTTGCAAATCAGTTAATAGAATGTTGGAGATAAGGAATTGTAAAGAATTTAGAAATGTAATGAATAGGCTTAAGTACCTTCTCTTGAAAGGACAATGCTCTAGGTTTTTCTGGTGGCAGTCAATTTGGTAATATAAATAATCATTTTGAATTCTAGAATTCTGTTTATTGTTATTTTTGAAGAAATAAAGTCTTGGCACATCTTATTTATAACATTTTTGTATTTGGTGCCTGATTTTTTCAAACGTTTAAATAAATCAACCTTAAATTGACATGCTCAGAGAACTGATGATTAAAAGAAATTTTAATTCCCTGGATACAGTTGAAGCAGTATATTTTAAGTTACCTACTGAAGCTTATCAACAGACAATTATTAACAGTTTCTAATTGTAAACTCCTTTGGATGAAATGTTTTGTTTGTGGAGAATGGAGTTTTGTTTTGTTTTTGTTTGTTGTTTTTTTTTTTTGTTTTTCATTTTCCTCTACCAGTAGAAAAGGCAAGGGCCTGAGTAACATGAACAGAGATTGGGATGACTTCACAAGTGAGGAGCAAGTAACCTGGTCAGTCAGTCTGCCATACCACTCCTAACCCAGACATTCCACTCTTGACCTTGACATTGAGGGTGCTGGAGCAAATTCCTATTTCAGGATTTTTCCTTCACTTCACACCAGAGAGTGTTTTAAATGGTCAGCAAATTTTCAGAAAGTGTATGTTCACAAGATTGGGTGTGAATATATTCTAACTAAAATCTAAATAGAACAGTTTTTTTTTTTCTGAAATATTAAGTGAACTTCAACAGTTCACTGTTTTCTTCATGAATTTCTTCACCCCACCCCAACTTAAACCTAACCTTAAATGGGAGTAGAGTGGAGGGTTTGATGCAAGATTTTTGGAAACTTGCTTCACCCCCACTCCCATTACATATATTAAATATCTTCTTAGGAGACGTAAAGAAGAGTTTCATCGTTCCTGAGTAGGCTTGAAATTGTTTTACCAAAAATTCTACTGTAAAGCACTGTGTTCTAACAGGAGAAAATGCCAATTGACAATGATGATAACAATATTAAGATAATGAAAAAGTTTTGCCCCCTACACAATTTCCTCTAATTTGGGTGTAGCATCATATTTGTTAAATAGCAAATAGTCTATGTCCCGTCCCCGCCTTCTCTCCCCCGAGAAAAACTCATTTTACTAGTAGGACACTTTTCACAGATTTCCTTCCTATAATTTGAATCTGAGAGTGTATATTTATATTCTTGAATTTTCAGAAAATATCTTAAAAGAATAAGCATCCTCACCCACTCCCCAAACAAAATCTTGCGATCCTAAAGATGGATCTGTGGAAACCATGAATGTTAGTTAGGTTCTGAGTCTAAGTAGTCTACCTCGAATTTCATTCTTGCTCCTGGTAAGAACTTTGTTAAAAAGTCCACTATCTTCCAAAGTGGGCGTTTAGCTTAAGATTTCTACTTTTGGGTGGGGAAGGGGGAGGTATATACTTCAACACAGAAGTTTGTCGTTCATCTACTTTGGAAGGTTAAAGATCTGGGTCCGGGCTAAGCAGGGTAGTCAGTTTTAGCTACTTCCAAGGTTGGAGAGCCAGTGGGGACAGCCTCTGTTCACAAAGCCTCCCAGGAAAGTTGGGTCCAGGACTCCCTTGCCCTTCCCCCTTCTCACTGCCTGCTGTCTCCTCCTCTCCTGGCTCCCTCTCATCCCTTGTATAACTACCCGCCCCATCCAAACAAGAGAAAAAAGTCTAAGGGTATCTTTCCACTTAGGTTTCTCAAAGAATTGCCACTGGCGTGCCCATCCCCTGAAGAGCGGTTCTCCGCTTGGTAGGCGGGCCTGATATTTCTCTTGAAATATCTGACCGTCGAGGCTCAAGTGTGTAGTCAGGATTTGCCCGCGAAGAGACCAGGCGTTCTGGATGGCAGGACTCCCGCTCTGCTAGTCTTTCAGGCTCCTCGCAGGGGCGTCCAGATTCTCCGTCCACACAAGTAGAAGCTGGAGCTGGGAGCGGGGCGGGGGCAGGGGTGGACCTCATTTCCTACGGTGGATTCTCAGGCGGCCTCGGCCCGCTGACCCTTTGACCTCCACCTACTGGGCCCTCGGCGCTGTAAGCCGGCGGTCGCCTGGGCTCCGAGGGCGCTTCGCGCCCCATCACCTCCCGGCGTCATTAGGCCGACTGGGATGTAAAGCAGGAATCAGCCGCTGCCTAATCCGGGCCTAGGGTCAATAGGAGCCCAAACAATGGTGAGCTCCGAAGGCACGGCATAACGCTGGCTACAAATTTTGTGTGCCATTCCTCCTCTTAAGGCGGGGGTGGGAGGAGGAGAAGGAGGAAGGTACTTGTACACCCGAAAACTGCTCTGAGTTCCCGGGGCTCTTAGCGAGTGTCCTTTACCTTGGTCCTCTGGTCTCTTAGCAGTGTTAGGGATTGTAAGGATTGGCGAGGCCCCGGACCTGGTTGGGGGCCCGTGCGAGAGGCTGCCCCTGCGGGGAGAACAGACTTTGAAGTGGGTTTTTAGCGTGCACTTGTGAGAGCCGGGCCAGGGCCGAGCAAGGACCTGCAGGCAGGAAAGCAGAGGCTCGGTCCGGGCCCCGACCCCTCCCCCGTTCCCCGTAGCTCAAGCTTTTTCAAGTCACTGCCCCTCCCCACTCCTGCACCTTCGCCCCGCGCAGGCGCACACCCCTCAGCCGTCGAGTCGGATTTTGCTGCTAGGTGGTGGAGGGCAAAGTTGAAAGTGCCTTTACTGCCCCGCGGACTCTGCTGAGCCGCAAGGGAAGAGAAAAAGAGGCATGTAGGAAAAGGGGGGTCGATTTGGGGGCGGCTTTTGAGTTGTGAACATGGCGGCCGCATGCGAACCCCCGCGGAGCTTAGCAAAGCTCAGACTGTGAGCTGCAGAACTGTTGTGTGGTTTAAGCTCTTGTTATTCCCCAGTTCACAGAGTCCCGCAGAAGAATGTAGGTCGTGGTGGCCGCACACAAAATTGTTAAAAAACAAAAACACGCGGAAGCAAATAAGTTCTTCCAGGGCATTTTGGGAGTGAGAAGTTGGAGAGCCTTCTGGGGGTTGGGGTTCCCAGGGGGACTTGGATGTGAAACCTGCCAGAGGCCAACCCACCTTCCCGTCCCGACTTAAAACAGCCCTCATGGGCTGGGAATGCCATTTTGACTTATCGTGTACAGGTCGGAATTCCACAGCACTTTCCACCCTTTAAAAATGCCAATGAGTGGGCACACGCTGTGTTATAGGACAATGGCAAGGCCCATGAAGCGAGTACGTAGGCACCATTTCCAAATAAAATGGCCCAGGTTATCAACACAGGCATGCCATTTCGACTTTGAACTCACCACGTTGCCCGGGCCCCCGTTTTCTGCACATCTCATTTAAACGTGGGCCTATGAAAAATGTCTCTGTTGAAGCTCTTATGTGTTCTTTAACAACTGCTGGTTTTACCTTAAAATTAAAAAGGCCACAATCTGTAAAGCTTTCATTCCCCTTTTGCGTAACTGCCTTAATGCTGCGTGTGAAAGAACTCCTGGTAGCTCTTGGATCTTGAACTCGTGTTTTCTCCGCCGAAAAATGCTACAGATTCACTAAAATGTGGGATTAAAGATTGTGGTTATTGACCTCCGGCTCCTATAGGAAAATAAGCGGCACAAATTCTTTCGCCTTGGGTGTTCGTGAAGGCCAACAGTTACGCGAAAAGGCAACTTTTTCGGGGCTGTCCACTATCAAGTATTTGGGTTCCTGAAGGTTTGGGGCAGTTCCTTTAGGTCACTTTGGGGAGGCCCCCAGGTGGGTGGGCAAGTCATTAGCAAAGCTGGCCTAGATCTGGGGGAAATCTGCAAAACAGCGCCTTTATCTGCAGAGAACAATTGATGAGGTTGTCTTTCCTCCTTTTCAGTGCACAAAGAATACGGCTTTGGAGCAAGAATTTGGAATATGCATTTAAGTTGTCGCGCTTTGCTGGAAACCCCTGAGCAATTAAAATAAGCATGCTCTGTAGTATTTTCTGCCCTTTTCTTATGTGTGATTCCTTCAAGTCAAAGGGACTGCAGACAGTTTGGAAACTTGTTTTGAAATTGCCACCCAACAGATCTTTCTCTTTTTTTCCCCTTTGGGTGAAGTTTCCTTCCTGTGCTCAGCCACTCCCTTCTATCCCCTCGATGGACTATGGTACTGACATCTTTGAGATCAAAGGAAGTAGATGGCGCTTGCTGTATACTTATTTTTCTAAGCTGTAGTTCAAACTCTGAAATTTGAGATTTTTCCTGGGTAAAAGCTCTTGGTACCAAAAGAGTGGAAAGTGAAATGTTCATTCATTTGAAAAAACTTGAGCTACTGGTTAGGTAGTTTGTCTCTAAGAACTACAGAACCCAGATTTTCTCTTAAATTGACTTTAAAATCAAGCTAAAGATGCACTGCTGAACTGACTCCCCTGGATACCTGTGGTGTTCTTTGGGTCATTTGATATGGTAAAAGTCTGGTTGACTTTCATAGGAGTTAAGTGAATGGAATTTCTGCTAAACCGGAGAATGATAAATTAGTAGAACTCAATTTTTTTATAATGATGACCCCAAAGGGCACTGCTTTCCCCACTGAGGTTTGGTTTGTATGATTACTATGGAAATTTACAGCTTGAAAAACACTTAGTTTTGCAGAAAGCATTTAAATGGAGTGTTCACAGCATTTGAACTAATAGTAGTTTAGGAACAAAACTTTGAATAAGATTAGAGGAATTCCTCTTTTGAAAGAAAAAATCTGTTAAAGCTAAAGAAAATATCTTGCTTTAAAAAATTATCTACCAAAGCAAACAATTTTGTATTTTTTAATGTGGTGCCAGTTCAGTCTGTTTACAAATTTGATGAATAGAGAGAAATGTGAGCTTTACAATACTATAAAAATAGCCTTCACCAGGTGGCAGGTTTATAATGTTTGATCTCCAATAGGATGTATATGTTATCTAATGTGTTATTAAAACAACCTATGTAAAGACCATTTGTACATAAAATGTTAAAAAATAACAGATTCCATAATGTTTTATTATAAACTAGCATTTAAAACAAAATATCCAGTAACATTTTATGAAATTTTTCTAAAAGTAAATGTAGCCTATTTGGAGCTATCTGCAGTTCACTTTTTTTTTTTTGCCAGTGTTGTCCTGCTTGGTATCCGGGACAGTCTCTAATTCCTGACGAAGAACTTGATACTGACGTTGGTTTGCAGCAGCCAGACCTCTGTAACACTACCTATGCTAAATGCAGGGTTAATGCCGAACCTACTGTGCAAGAAATGATTTACCGATGAGGTTTCAAAGAAAACCACATCAATTTGATTGTCTGTTACCTTGAAGTGATCATTTTAAGAGTAGTAGCTTTTTCCCTAGGTATAAAAAGACTATTTTCTTCTTTCGGTGTATTTCATTCTGTGTTGAGCAATCTTTTGTGAAATGAAAAAACAAAAAAGTCCCCCCTGAGATTTATAAATTAGAGGATGGAGGTGAAGAGTGGTCTAATTTATAACCCAGTATGTATTATCTCATGCATTGTGTTGACCTTGTCCAAAATCTCTTTCAAATATCTGCGTTCATCATGTAAACCAAAGTGTTTTAAACTTAGAAACATGAACACTTGTTTTATTAATTTCATGTTTGTGTTCAAAAAGGAATACCCAGGATCCCTACAGCTGTTGTTTGACCTAAATAAAACCATTAAAATTATTTTGTGATTATTGTCTTATTACAGTGACTATAGCCTCTAAATAACCTTGATTAACGTGTTGAAGTGGGACAATTTTTATTCTATTCATATTTCTAAAAATATATCTGGGAATTCCCTGAGCAATAAATTTTGAGGAAAAAAAAAACCCACTGAACAAATCCCAACCAACTGTTTTGACCTCTCAGTTTTTTCCTGGAGGAACTCACCAGGTGCTGGGGAGGTCAGGGGAAGAATTCAGAGTCAAGGATTGATTAGGGTGATTAGAAGGAAGAACTGCAGGAAGGGGTTTTGAGAGAAAAAAAGAGCATTTGAACACCACTACTTGAGTGAGAAAGAGAAAGACAAAGCTGAAGATAACCTCAAAGGCGAAAGGGAGGCCTCTGGAGAGGAGGCATTGCAGCATAGCACATTACATGTACATTATTTAGAAGCCCCAAAGTAGTTTATGAGGCAGATAATTTGCAACCATTGATTAGAACACTTACAGAATTGTGGAATATAGATGTTATTAAAAACAAGTTGTCATTAATTGACTGCAGTGTTAGACAAGATGAAGACATTTCAGAAAGATTCTTGGAACTCTAGATACTTAATGTCTCATTTTAAATTTAACATCCCTAATCTGTGAGTGGTCATCATTCTATTTATTAAGCATGATTATGCCATGATGAGGTATTACCAAATTGCAGGCTGATAGAGTATATTCCTACAGGTTTTTTAGATCCAGTTTTATTAAAATTTCTACTATGTAGACTGATGATACTGTCATTTTTAAGGAAAGGGAAAACTACTCACCTCTCCCTGATTTGTTATGTTCATTTATTTTGGAGTAGGAATATAGGCCAGTTAAGAAAAACTATAATCCATTGATTCTTAGATCCCTAAAACTTGACACTTTTGTATCCCTATAACAATATTGGTAATTTTTTTTTGTTTTTAAGAAAAAGAGCTGTTCTTTCACACAGACAGCACAGTATTATAATGGGGTTATTTTTAAAGCCCTTAGAAAGGTAAACTACAAAGTTGTGCATGAGTCAGCTGCATTGTAATAATAATACCTCCTAAGTTTATTCTAAGGATTAAGCAAGAAAATACCCACAAAGAGCCTGGCACAGAATCATCTGTGAACAGATGTCGTTTCCCTTCTTTTCCTCTTGTAGGTAGCTTTTGATTTTTGCTTTGGGTAAAATTTCTTATTTTTAATCTTATGGAATATTTTACTAAAAACTTATAGTTATTTGTACTGGAGTGAAAATGCAGTCTTTATAAAAGAGATGCAGACTTAAGGGCATATAAGAAATATAGCATTTCATAAGCATAATCACTAGATCAGGCATGTGGGTATATAAACATAGCTATGAATATTTAAACATACACAATTAAAATGTTATTAAATGCCTGTTTTTCATTATCTTCTAGTAAATACATTTATGCTTAGATAAAAATAAGTTGTGTACTTAAAATATGTAGACATAGTAATTTAATGGTTTACTTTGATTTGATAAAACTTTTAATCAACAACCTTATTCTTACTATATTTACATTAAGTGACAATTCTATAATGTGAAGATTGGTATTTGCATTTAAAAGATTAAGTTTTATGACATGTTAAATAATTCTGTTTCCGGCTACTAAATTTATGTTATTATTACATGGGTGAGACTACAGAATAATGAGACTGATTTTCTTGTGGATCTTGAAAGGTAGCTCTGAAAGCAATTCCCAAAGAGGAGTCCCTGGAATGTTTTGACCAATGTCAGCGTCCTTGGAATAATTTTATGGACTCCCTAGGTGATGGCCTCACTCAAGATAAAAAACAAAGCAAGCAACAGCTACCAGGATTATTACTTTAAAGCTATACTTTTGGTTTTATTATGTTTTAAAAAGATACCCTGATTATTTTATAATAAGAAAATTGAGGCTGGATGGAAAGTGTAGAAATGCTGTATTATAGCATTATGAAATATATTTTTCTCAGTTATAGGTCGATTTATGCAGTAAAACAAAACAAAAACAGCAATACGCTAAGCTCTTCTCAGATGAACTGAGTGGTGAGTATGAGTATTTTTTTCCTTCCCACCAATTTTGGGGACCTGGAGATTCCCAGAGAGTTTGTACTGCTGAATGATAATGGCTTTTGCACAGAGGCCTTGGAGACTTTTCATTATTTCCTTTGTCTCTCTCTTTCTTTAAGATTTTATTTATGTTTACACAAAGGGGAAGGGAGGGAGAAAATGAAGGACACAAACATCAATGTGTGGTAGCCTCTCGTGCACCCCCTATTGGGGGCATGTGCCCTAGACTCGGAATCCAACCGGTGACCCTTTGGTTCACAGGCTAGCACTTAATCCACTGAGCCACACCAGCTAGTGACTGACCCTACCCTATTAAATGTATGGGTCAGCTGTGTTAAACTTAAATGTTAAGTATTTTGTGTGTGTTACCTAGTAAAAGCAAAGTTATATTAAATGACCAGTTTCAATAATGATAGCTAGTGTAGTGCTGTAGTGCCTCCTGTGGATATATTCTCCTATAGGTGCACTCACTCTGTAGTCTGAAGGATCAAGTCAGTCAGTCAGTACAGTCTTCCCATAGAACAGTGATGGGGGTGCGGGGTGGGGGCTGAAGAACAAATTTATAGATTTTTAGAGAAGTATTCTTGCTCCTGTTGCCTTTTATTGCGCTTTCCTTAGGGGAACAGTCTTTTGGTCACCAGAAACTTCATGAGTGAAATGATAAAAATGTTATTGCCAACAACTTTCTCTGTAAATGGCCCAGAGTCAATAATAGGAAACTATTTGTGGTATAGATAAATAAATGAATTTTAACATTTTGATAGAAATTTAGTGCATAAAAACTGTTTACAAATGATTCACTAATGTTACCCAGCCAGAACTTACACAGAAAAGCTACACTCATATTTTTACAGCTAATCATCAGCAGAGTTTGTAATTGGTAGGCCAGCTGATAACATTTCTTTGGAAGCTTCACTATTCTTAAAAAAATATTTAGCCAGGATACCTACTGAAATGTAACATCTTATTGGATGTGGTGATAACCCAAAACAGAAGGTATTCCGTTAACTTCTGACCATTGATATATTAAAGGAAGACATTCAGTTTAGCAACATTAGTGATTTCAATTGATTCATCAATTGCCAGTATCTAGCAGCCATCATGTTTCACTTTGCTAACAAGCTGATATCTCACATCTGATGCCAACAGCTCTGGACTTTCAAACAAATGACATGTTTGATGAAGAAATCTTTTCAGAATCATTATGCACTTCAGCATTTGTCTTTTCTTCCAGCACAGCATCTGTGCATCTGTTCCATCAAGTGTCTATTACTTGATCATTTCTGAGCCTTCCATGGTTTTAAAGATTGATTTGAGGGTATATCAAAGATGTGAAATGAAGCTTCTTCCATTGAATATTACATTATTGAACACTTAAACACAGTGTTTATGTCCAAGGCACTAGATTTAATCTTGTGAATGAGACTGCCCGGAAGTGACTTTCTGAGAAGACATCATTATGAAAGAAGTTGAGTACAGGAGGGAAAAGAAGCCCTAATTAGGGAAAACTATTAAGGACATCTTTTTTTGTTGTTGTTTTTGCTATGGGTACTTAAAACTTCACACCACCTTCACAGTGTTGAAAAGTTTCCAAGCTTTAAGGCATTTCTCCGAACTGGTGAAATGAAAATTCACTGGTTGAACTGCTTAAAAATGGATGCAATTCATACTTTAGTGAGCCTCGTTTAACTGGATAATTTGCTTATATGCATAAAACTGAGAATGTCTTAATCTCCAGTTTGCATGTGTCTGGATTGCTTGCATTTGGCTCCATTAGATTCCCTATAATTGCATATTGACTAATTGCATAATACAGCTATTTGAACACTGAATTTAGGTCCAAATGCTTCCATTAATGCTGTAATCACTTAAAATAAGTGAATGAATATTTGGAATATAGTACTTGAAAATCCGAACACAGGCCAATAAGCACTTCCCTATTTTAAAATAAAAACTATAAAATAAACTTTGAATTTATATTTAACCAGTATGGTTTTCTATTGGGTAAATATTAAATCAGAAAATCAACTGACAATTGATAAATATGAAATCTTGATACCCAATAAATATTTTATCAAATCTACACTTGCTTTTAAGTGTTTTAAATTGAGCATCTACATATAACATAAATGTTCATTAAGATTAAATTATTTTTAAAAAGCAATTGTGCATTTGTTTTTAATTTGCAATCATTTCTTTAAATGTGTGGCCTTTGGTATTTTTTGTTGGGGTGGAAGAGGATTGCTTCTATAGTCTACACAAATTAAAACTTATTTGGTACATATGTGGTGTTTAATAAAGAAGTCATGGTTCTGTGTGCACATGTATACATTATATTTAGATTAAAAGTGTGTGTTCACAGTAGTTTGGTGTGCAAAACTGAAATTTCTGGTAGAATCTTTAGATAAAATAGATGATAAAACTCATTTATGCAGTGCTATAAAAATATTACAATTTCTGTGTTAACTGTAAATTGAGCATCTCGAATAGTTATGTTTGATTGTTAAATGTATTGTCTAGAATAAAGAAGTGGAGGACCTCACAGATCCTCAAGCTGAGCATTAACCTCAATCATATGTGGTGTGTCACAGGCTTTCACCCCTCTTAAATGGTTAAATTCAGGACACAATCTAAGGATCATTTTAGGAACTTTCCTACTTTAAGCTTTGAATTATATTCCTTGGTTTCATTAGGGTAGCTATACCAAATTGAAGCCGAAACTTCAGCCTTTTCAAAAAACATTCAATATTAATGGCGAGGTTATTGTATATATTTAAACTAGTTGATTCATTAAATCTACTGGATGTTCTGGCATTGTGCAGACAATTGTGTTCATAAGGACAAAATGAAGTGAGGAATTATACAGATAGCTGGATGTTTCAAAAAACCTGACTTTTGTACCTACCATGTCTCTGGCTTGGCACAATGTCCACCAATAAATGAGTGTTGAGTAACTCAAAGTTTGTTTATATAAATTATACTATGCAACTTAGTTGGCACTTTAGTTTTTGCTTATTTATATACTTCCACAGAATTATAGGATAAGGAGGCTACCTGATGAATGGCTTGTGAGTTGCCAGTATCAATGTGTCTCAGACTCAGCTCAGATAAACCAAATCAGACTTATCTGGATGCCTTTTAAACAAGTGTTCCAGGTGAATCTGATGCCAAAAGGTCGAGAAGCAGTGATATATATGAAAGTTTTAGAATTACTGTTTTACAGAGAATGTCAAAACTCTTTGCTATCAATTTATCTATGTGTTCACCCATGGTCTTTTAAGAGTCAGTATATCAAAATGGCCTGCTCAATTAATAAACTTCAAAATGACTTTTGTCTGAGACAATTTTTTTTTCCACTGTGGACAATTGTCTCAAATTCTCTCTGCTTCATTTTGCCAAAGCAGAACTGTCAACCATTCAAAAACACATAGATGTAATTCTGAGGACAAACTAGCATCTACAATCAGGGAGTAGAATCCTCAGCATGTGTTTGTTTGATTTAACATTTATCTTAAATGCAAAACCCAAGCCTTTTTGTATTTCTGATCATTTCCCATTAATTATGCCAAAAGTCTTTCTCCATATTTCTGCAACTTTCTGTGTCAATGATCATGATATATTAAAAATGGTAATGATATAACTACTGTGCTGTCTTAAGAATCCTAGCACTTCCTGAATCGGAAAATAATGCCCTAGCTTTGTCTATAATGAGTAAGAACAATAATTCTTTCACCTTCCCTGTACTTTTATTAGCCAGACATTACAATAGTTTTAGTTGGAAGAAAAAATCAACTCTAACATTAACTATTAGCATTATAGATGCTAAAAGATTGTTTTTTTCATTATATTAAAGAAAATACCAAATGCATCTAGTAGAGATGTTTAGTTCTCTGCACTTTCTAAGTTACAGAATGCTTTCTGCTGAGTCTTTTCATTACAGGTAGTTCCAACAAATAATAAGCTACGTTCCAAAATTTGCTTTTGAAGTTTTAGGTTATTCTAACTCACAATTTATCCCCTCTAGAATCAGTCCCTGGATTACCTCACAGAAAGTTTTAAAAAATTATTGTATTTAAACTTTAACTCACAATGTAGTCAGACAATGGAACCACGATAGTGCCTGGTGACTCAACTACAGATGCCAAATGCAGCCCTTGGCTCTTCTTCCCCAGCTGCTTAGACAGAATGGGGGCAGTAATGGTGGAAGTAGGAAAAGAGCACAGCACTCTACTCTTCTGTATCATCCTCCTTGTGGTTAGGGTAGGCCCGAGGAGAGTTCTAGAACAGGAGTGTGCATTGAACTGGGTTTCTAATGTAGGATCCAGGCTTTAACTGATGGTAAGGAATGGAGAATGGGAATAAATTGGCATGTGTGTTGGAATTTGCAAGGCAGGGGGCTTTGTAAGGCAACATCTTCCCTCTTTTGAGAACCACATCCCCTACCCTCTCTTTTTCCTATTCTGCTTTGAAAAGCTCTCCTTTTTCTTGGTTAAAAGCTTTGGTTTCCAGTCAGATAAAAACTAAACTCACTGAATCTACCTAAATGAGAGAATAATGAAGGAGTGAAAGAAAAGCATTTTAGCAGTAATTGATTATTTTTTCACTCCAAAAAGGGAATTGTACCCTTGATTTAATTTTTATATTTTTGTTTTGGCAGTAACCAATTATTTCTCATTCCAAAAAGAAAAAAAAAACATGTTCAACTTTGTGTGTGCATTTTTGTCCCATATGTTTTCAAAACATGAACATTTCCTCAGAAGAGTACATTAATTCATATCAAGTCTATTCTATCATGAGAACAAACTATAATGATGTTTAAATAAATAGTGTTTGCAGGAAAAATTTACAAAATTAGAGAGAAAGTACTATTTTTGTCTGTGGCTTCTGGATTTTTTTAGCTCTGTTTTTCTAGGTTACAATTCCCTGAAAATTTTAAGTTCTATAAAATCAGTTCATCTAATAAAATAGCTCAACCTGTACAATTTTTAGTTGTATGTTTCCTAATTTTAGGCTTATTTTGTAAATATTCCAATTTCTTATGTTTTTAGTATTGTTTTTTGTGGTTTTCAATGTCACATTTTCTGCTAAAGGTGTCAGAACAATTTTTAATGAGACAAATAATGAAATAAATATAATAAATTTGTAATAATTTTCAATAAATGTGTGTCATTTAACTCCAACCTGATGTTAAAGAGAACCCAGGTATGACAAACCAGGGTATTTCTAACAGCTTTGGAACTCATCACTAAATTCCTACATATTAAGAAATGTAATTGAAAGGCCACCCTTACAGGCTGCTCTTATGAAATGTCTTATTCTTTCTTGTCCCTGGGATTCTGCAGAGGATTAGGGAGGTAGCTGCTTGTTAATGTATACTCAGTAAATGGCCCCCTTCTTAGTGGTGCTGCCTCCAAGTAGTTTTCATTGGCAGTTTGTGAACTTTCTTGGATTTTTAAAGACTCTCCTTATTGTTCCATAAAATGCAATTTCCTTTGTCTTTTCAGTTCCATTTCTGTTCTTAGAATAGGGCTTAAAAGTAAGATAAAAGGCCTGATACTTTCCATCATAAAAAGTTGTAATGACAGGTCTCACTAATTAAAGTGTAACAATAGAAAAAAAAGTGTAACAATGGGAAGATTAGCCTTTCAGTTAGCTTTGTGTTGAATCAATACAGTATTTTCAAAAGTCGTAACTCAGAACATATTGGAGCACAACATATTTAAAATATATACATTCACACATGGATTTTATTATAGTATGCACACCAAAGAGTGGCATGGACAGTAAGGCTTTCATAATGCAGTAAATAGGAGGACTTCCTATTTAGGTATAAATTTTTGTGGTAGCAACCAGTCTACTACTAAAGTAAGAAAGACCATCCGGAGAGTTGAAGGGGTATCCTGTGGGACCAGGCTCTATGCTAATTTTGTAAGATGAGGTTTCCTCTGACTTCCTTGGTATCAGAGAAGTTTAGCATATGTTCTTTTAACTGTGTGTGCTTCCTTCCCTCAATGAACAAGCACATCTTCAACCCTGCCTTAGTAAAGGAATATTCCTTTCTTGTGGCTTCAGTACCACCATAACATGCCTAACACATTATTGGAACATTAGTAATCCCAAATATTTGAAGCTATGGAAAAGTATTCAATGTGTAAAACATGGTACACAATGGCTATTTTTGTCATTGTGCATCATAAGATAACATTTTTCTGAGTAGTATCTAACCATGTACTTTTCTGGAGATATAAAAATAATCAGAAGAGACCTAGAAAAATCCAATGAAGAAGGGCTAATAGGAAAGGTGAGAGAGTAAACAGGAGATAAAGTACTCATGTTTACATCAGGCTTCAAAAAAAAGTGTAATTTAGGTTTTAACATATTTTTAAAATTAGTAATTAGGTCTTCATTAACAAAGAAATACATGTAATTCTTTTTGTTTAAACTTTTAGGTTTGGTCTAAGTTCCTAACTTTAATACAAGTTAAATATTGCTTGTTTTCTATAATATGCTGTTTTAAAAAGAGGTCCCTGATGGCCCAGTTGGTGTAGCTCAGTGGACTGACGGTGGGCCTGCAAACCAAAAGGTCCCTGGTTTGATTCCCAGTCAGGGCACATGCCTGGGTTTCGGGCCAGGTCTCCAGTAGGGGACATGTGAGAGGCAAGCACGCATTGATGTTTCTTTCCCTCTCTTTCTCCCTCCTTTCCGTTTTCTCTAAAAATAAATAAATTAAATCTTTAAAAAAATAAAGAGGTCCCTGATTCACACTTTGTCACCATTAATTTCAGTGTATTTGAGACATTACTCAAGCTGAAGTGTCTGAATCAGGCAGAAACATTGGGTATGTTTTACTATATTTCAGCCCCTAAGATTTAATATTGTGACTTTGTTCCAATTTGGAATGATCACAATTCTAATTTTTAAATGTTTGTGTTCCTTAGAAAAATTGAAACATTTAACAGAAATGTCCTGTCCTATGTAAGGTGACTGTAGCTCAGTCACATGGGGGAAAGGAGACAAGAATGGCAATAGACAAGAGAAAAGGGTTGTCAAGTAAAACTAGACTTATTTTGCATAATATTGAGAGATTACCTTTTCTTCTTTAACTATCGAAATTGACTTAGGAGGATCGTATTGACATTCTTTCTTTATTTAAAAAGTATTTTATCGTTTATGCTATCACAGTTGTCCCAATTTTTCCCTCGCCCCCCTCTACCCAGCCCATCCCCCATGTCCATAGTCAATCCCCACACTTGACTTTCTTTTTTAATGATTTTATAATCATCCCCTCTTTCTTGCACATTTACCTTCTTTCTTCAAGCTCTAATTACCCTTTATCCTGGACAATTTATTGTCTTTCCTTACTAACTGGTTTTCCCCCTTCAGGCTCTCACCAGTCTCATTTTACACCTTACTGTCAGATTAATGTTCCTAATACCAAACACTGATGTTGTCATTTCTGTGATCAAGAGCCTTCAATACCACCCCACCACTTATCAAATTAAGTACAAATTTCCTATCTTGATACATAAGGCCCTCCTAACTTAGGCCTGGCCTTATTTTATCATATACTTTCCCATACATTGTCTGGTCCAGTCAAAATAGACTCCTTGGAAAGTAGTTTAAAATAATATCTAGAAGTGTTCTGGCCTCATTAATCAGTTGGTTAGAGCATCATCCCAATATACCACGATTGTGGGTTTGATTGCAGGTCAGGGCACATACCAATGAATGAATCAATCCATGAATCCATAAATAAGCAAACAACAAATCAATGTTTCTCTCTCTCTCTAAAAATCAATAAATTGAAAATTAAAAATAACTAGGTGCTTTTGTGTAACCCAGCTGTGTGACCCCAGGACATCTGCTTACCTTTCTAATCTCAGTTTCCTCATCAGTGTAATGAGGATAATGCCAACATCTGCCATATAGGGTTGTTGTGAGGATTGAACACATGATACAAACTTCATAGACATTTTTTGGGAGCAGTCAGTTATTTTCAATTATTTCTATCAACCACTCAATGGTTACTTGTTGTGTGACAAGCACAGATAAGTCCTGGGGAGGAATACAGAACTGGCTCTCAGATGATCTAAAGAAGCCTGGGGAGATGCCCACACTGACACTCTTTAAGCAGCTAATGATCAAATGGGGGTGGTAGTGGTGACAGATATTTATACCCAAAGTTAAATTATAAAAGAACTCAAAAGTTTAGGGCAATATTACAAGAATAGTCTCAAGTTTTGAAATTATGTGTGAAAAATTGCCAGGTGAACAAGATAAATTTCCGTGATTCAGTGGAAGGCAATATCTGGTGGTCCAGTGTGGTCAGGGAAGGCTTCCCGGAAGAAGAGGGATTTGAGCTGAATAGGTATTAGATAGGAGGAAAAGTGTGAAGGGGCTGGAAGGAACACACTTCAAAGGTAGCATGTTCTGGCTTTGTTTGGGGGAGCTCTGCCTCAATGAACTCCTTTTGTCATAAAAGCCTTCAGTCTTTGTTCAGGAGGGACCTTATTTCAGAGTGAGATGCTAATCAATCTGTTTGGTGATGTAAATTGGGTTTCAACAAACTATTCTCCAATAGAGTTAGAGAATTTCTGTTTTTCTAAAGATGGATTAAGCTTGGATTCCCCCCTCACCCAGATGGATATGGCTTTTGCTCTGGGATCCTACCCCCACATGTACACAAAAGATTTGGAATTGAGAGCAAGAGAGATGTTGCAGGTTTGATTTTTCCTTAACCTTAATAAATTGGAAGAAAGCTGTGACGAGCAACTGAGTTAGACCTGGCTTAGTGCTAGCTAGGTTATATGAAAGATGACCTTACTTGGTATTATTTCAGACTAAATATGCCAGCCTTTGGGAAATGGAGTGTAGAGTCTTGATTATTTGTCTGGGTTATGGTGCCTGGAGATGAGGAGTGGGGCTTCCCCAGGAGTACATGGAGAATATCAGTGTCAGCCACTATGGGATAGGAAAGTGGACCAATGATCTTAGATGGCAAGACAGGAGTTTCTCCTTTTGCTTGAGCCAATGGGAACTGGGGCTGGAATCCTATACGTGGGAATTCCTAGAGATTTCTATTGGTGTGGATTTTCAGCTGCCACCTGCTTTGAGGATACTTCCAGAAAGTGGGCTGGAAATTGAATGTGGATTGTAAAATATAAGCTGGTAGTTGTAAGTTACAACCTCAGTTGTCTCTATGCCACCCTGCATACATTCTGTAATGTAAAGTTCTGTTAAATATTATAGCCTGTATTAGAGGAATTAGGGAGAGCAAAGTCCTCTTCTAGAGGTAGGAGGTGATCTGAAATAGGGTCTTTCAAAGTTCTTACTGCCAGAGATTCTGACTCAGTAAGTCTGAGATAGGGTTTTTTAATCTGTAGTTTTAGCAAATTCAGGTGGTTCTGATGCACAGTCAGGTTTGGGATGCACTTCTCTAGGCTGAAAATATTACCACCATTCCTTAGTGGGTTTTTATATAGTCTTTATTATATTTTTCCATTACCATATGAAATGTTAGAATGCTTTTAACTTGAAGAGAAATTATGAAAGTCATATGCAGGATAAAGAGATTTTCCTATGTTAGACTTTAAATCATTTTGATATTTTACAAGAATATGTTCATGCTGTAATAAAAATATAGTAAAGATGAAAGAAAATATAGTTAATAAATTCTGGTCTGGTCCCTCTCTCACAGGTCTGCCAGAACCACATGAGGGGTGGATGGGAGAGGAGCAAGGCTTGAACAGTGCAAACTGTCATACAAATCTCAAGTGCTTGTTAGTGATAAGCATTATCTTTATAATCAGAAAAGGATATGAAAGTGGTATTTTTAAAAAATACAACCAAAAAAGAAAAGTTATGAGAAAATATATTTTTGTAAGCCCTGGCTGGCATAGCTCAGTGGATTAAGCGTGGTCTGTGAACCAAAGTGTCACAGGTTCGATTCCTGAGTTGCAGGCCATGACCCCCAGCAACCGCACATTGATGTTTCTCTCTCTCTCTCTTTCTCTCTTTCTCCCTCCCTTCCCTCTCTAAAAATAAAATGAATAAAATCTTTAAAAAAAAAGAAAATATATTTTTGTAAATCTCATTACTCTATAGAGGATGAGGATCATTTTGTCATGCAAATAATCACTCCCTGTTTCTCCCGTGTATAGCTACAAAACTATTTATGGTGTTATCCTTGAATGAGACCCATATTAACAGAGAATGCCCTAGAAATTCCAAAAATGCTTATATAAATATAATTTGAGAAAATTTGACACATACCACACAAAGTTTGGCAACTTCTAATGTTATATCCACCACTAAAGCATGCATTTCAGACAATCAGGTTTTTTCCTTACGTACACCACATCTTATCAATGACTAGATGTCACAAGAAGTAACTAACCTATTTTATATGATTTGAAAGTGTTTCTTTTACTAAGACTATTGAAGAATATGCAGAGTTACCTTCTGCCTTTTATAAAGTCAGAGTTTTTCTATATTCTTTCAGGTATTTTAAAAAGAAACCCCAGTTAGATTTCCTAGCATTTGAATCTTTACTGTGAGCCTTTCATACCACCAGGTTTACTTGACCTTGGGTCTAATGGATAGAAAGCCCAAGTGGGAAAACTTTCCCAGAGCTGTAGCTTCAAAGCCTCAGGGAACCATTTGAGTGGTAATATTGTTAAGCACTAAGAAACAAACACTCCTAAACTGTCTTCTGACCATCCTTCCACTGCACTTTTGCATGAAGAACATTTTTTCCATTTATTCCTAGCTGAACTTCTCTGTGCAACTTCAGGTTAAGAAAGCATTTCTTTGATTGTTTTACTTCCCCAATTCCCTCCTTGTGAGAATTGCATTAGGGACCCCAATTCTCCCCTTGTGAGAATTGTATTGGGGAGCTCTCTTTTTTGCCTAGCAGTTGGATACAAAGAAACTTTGTCTGAGGTGTGAGCTGACCTCTCTTGAAATTGGAGATCAACTTCTACTTGAATTTGAACTTTGAAGACCTAGAGATAGGAAGTTTCCATATAAGGATCAAAACACATCAGAGTAGGACAGATTGATTTGGGCTGGCAACCCTAGCAGGTAGAATTGCTTTGCTCAACAGCTCAGAACCGTGTATCCTGATCACTGAAAACCACCTCACAAATGTCTGCTTATGAATACCAATGGTGACTGGAGACAGCCTGAGGATAAATCAGTGCAACCTGTCCCCACCACTGGAAAAACAAATCAAAGCATGTCATAGTAAATATCATCCTTCATTCAACTGTAATGTCTGTGAGAGACTGTTAGTTCACAGCAGTGTGGCAAGCACGAAGAAATATAACTATAGTGGTATCTGCAGGAGGCTGGTGCCTAGTGAACACAGTGGTGCCCAGTGGGGGACACTGGTGCCTGGCAGGGGTTGAGAGCAGGAAATGAGGAAAGAAATGGTGTATGCTACATGGTAGTGGACCTTGATGGCTGACAGGAGCTTGATCATAAACAAAGGTGAGATGCTGCTAGTCCCAGAACCGCTTGAAGGGCCCTTTGTTGGAGGGCACATTCCCATATAAGCAGTATAGATTTTCACGACCCTATTGTACTTACAGGCTGGCAAAGCCTGAGGAAATTCAGGTTATGTAATCTATTAATTAGTGTAACAGACATGGTATCCACTTTTGAGGAGATTCCACACACATCTTAGAGGTTTACTTATATAGCAATAAAAGAAAGATTATAAAAAGTGACAACTGAGGAGTTGGTGAGGAAGATTTCACTGGGGCCCATAAAAGTAAGTGGGTTCTCATAGTGCTGCAAGTGGGTACTAAATAATAAGTGGTATTCAGAGAGCTGGAAAGGAAGAAAGGGCCTTCCAGATAGGGAATCTCCTGACCAGATAAGTTGAACCCATCACCATGTGGGGTCCTCTGAGTAATGCCTGGAACTGTAGACTGGACCAGGCTGCAGAAGGGTGCCCAATTGCCCAGTTTTCCTTTGGAGTTGGAAGGTGTATCAATGGAAAGCACTGAAGGCTTTGGACTGGCACACTGCTGTATGTTAGGTAGACCCTCTATAGGACAGAGGAAGGATTTGTGGGCTGGAAAGAGAAATTATAGGCTGGGAGATTTGCTAGGAGTTAACTACAATAATTGAGGAGTGAAGTGTTAAAGGCCTGGAAGACCAGATAGAGAAAGTGGAAATGAAAAGAAAGGAAAAGAAAACCAAGAGAGTTGGTGAGATAGAATTGATAAGACTAACCAAAATTGACAGACTGGGAACTGACTCCCAAGAAAGAGGTCAGTCAGAGAGAATGGAGATTTAAGCCTGACCAATTGGGAGACAGATTGATAGAAAAAGGGAGGGGCTACTTGATATTAGAACTACATATTTTTAAAATTAGACAACTTGATTTAATTAATATCTACAAGTCACTAAACCCAACTATATACATATTCTTTTCAAGTGCATATGGAACATTTATCAAATGTACCAAGCTATTAATAAATCTCAGTATATTTGAAAGGACTGAAATCCTAATAAACATTTATCTGAATGTTTTTAATAAGTTTAACAACACATCTGCTTGTCAGACTACTAAATATAGCCTGGTCTTCCCTTCCACCTGCCTTCCCTCCCTCCCAACACCACAACTCCAGTCTTGCTTAAATTTCTACAATTTTTAAACAAATGCTGGTGATTTTATTTTCAACACAAATGGGAGCATGACATATATATTGTCCTACAACTCATTGATTAACAATACATCATGGATATCTTTCAGCGTTATTGCACATAGATTTTTTCTCAATCTTTCTAATAGCTATGTTGCTGTCCATTATATGGTTGTACCATTGTTTACTTTACCAATACTCCATTGGTACACATTTATATTGTTTCCAAATATATATTCTTATAACCAATGCTTCCATTAACATCATGTTCATATACTTGGGCAAATGTCAAGGACGAATTCCTAGAAGAGAAATTGCTGGGTCAAAGGAAATACACAATTTAATATTATTTGATACATATTGCAAATATGCCAGAATATTTATCTGATTTAATTCTTCCACTAACAGGTTAATCAGGACCTCTTTGTGGATGTCTGTGGCAATTTGTCAACCTGCTTTTCCTACAACTACAATAAATAATAGCTTTCCCCATTGGAAGGGATTATATTAGTCAACAGAATTCTAATGAATGAAGGGTTTCTTAATTAAAATAACCAGAAAGTCATTACTTGTAAATATATAAACAAGTTGATTATAGCAAGAGGTTGAATACTTCTAATAAGCATGTGTGGATATTAAATTAACCATGGTTCACAAACCATCCATGGATGCATGGTTGATTGGAAATAACTACTTCACAGTGTTTATCCAATTCCTCTTTGCTAACTGCCACATGATATTCCTGTTTGTTTGATTTTATGGTTTGAAATAGCTCATGACACTCCCAAACACATATATATGTTAAGTAAAAGTATGTTTTTAGTCTATATTTAAGAAATTGAAATACCCAATGGAGGATTAGGAAACTAGTTTATTTATTATTTTTTGATTCAACTGAAATTAGTTCACTGTGTACAATATACTAAGAAAGTACTTATTAATTGCTTTAGAGGATATGTAGATAAGTAAAACCTGGTTCTTGTCCTCAAAATGCTGATAGGGAACAGACAGGGGCATAGGATAAATATAAAAATAAATAGAAAAATGACTATACAGGCAAGGCAAAATAAGAAAGGTGCTTAAAGAGAAGCACAAGGAAACTACTATGAAAATTCAAAAGACAACAAATGCATTTTGTTAAGGGGGCAATAGAAAAATAGGTGATATTGGGGAGATGCATTAAAGAGAAGCTTTAAAAAATTGTTAGGAATTTTTCTGCTAAGATGGTCACTTTTGGAACCTCAAGACCAACATGCTATGGGAATCCAAAGCTACAGAGGCAGTCCATGTATAGCCGCTTCTGTCAACAGCACAGTTGAGTGGAATTTTCTAGTCAACCCAGCCCAGGTGCCAGATGTGAGTGAATTTTCCAGTGGGATAATTTCTAGTGAGTGAAGATAACTTCTGGCCATTCCCAGCCCCTAGCCATTGAATCACCCAAGCCATTTAAATCTTCTCAGCTAAGTTCTCTGACACTGTAGAGCAGAGATAAGTCATGCCTGCTGTGCCCTAGTTACATTTCTGCCTCATAGAATTCATGAACATGAAAAATGGTTGTTACAGACACACAGAAACACACAGAGACACATGGATAGGATTCCACAGGTAAGCTGGATGTGGTGAGTATTTCCAGCAAAGGAAATCATATGAGCAGAGTCCCTGAGATGAGAGACCATGACTGTTTACAGAAAAAAGAACAGTCCAGGTAGGTTGCCATCAAGAGTTTAAAGAGGGGATAGGAGGAGATCAGAGGTGGTTTGAAAATGGAGAAGGTCAAATGGTAAGCAAATGTACCCTTTTTGGTAGGCAAGAGCTATCCAGCAAAAGCTGAGCATCAGGCTGTTGCTTTTTGAGCTATGAAGAGAAACATTAACAAATTCTGCACAAAAATTAAATTTCATATTACTTTCTTCTTGCAACTCATCTTTTAAATTAATAAAAATGTTCAACCTGCCTTGACTGGTATGGCTCAGTAGACTGAGCACTGGCCTGTGAACCAAAGGGTCACTGGTTGGATTCCCATTCAGGGCATATGCCTGGGTTGCAGTCCAGGTCCCCAGTAGGGCATGCAAGAAGCAACCACCCATTGATCTTTCTCTCCCTCTCTTTCTCCCTCCCTTCCACTCTGTCTAAAATAAATACATAAAATCTTTTAAAAGATGTTCAACCTGATATTCATTCAACATATAAATGTTGAATGTTTCCACAAATGAAAAATTATTAAATATACTTAAATTACCTATTAAGTTTAGATAAGCCATTTGTTTCTTATCTTTAATGTTAACTTGTGTGATGTTTACCATTAAAATGGTTTTCTGTCTTCTACTCACTTTTGTGGAGGAAAAGAGTCACACCATCAGGACTGTGAGTAGGTTCTTTCCATGACACAAGTGTAATCCTTGTTAGTAAAGATAAAAATACTATTGTATAAAAAGGAAAGATTTATTTTTTTAGTTTATTTTTAAGTAGAGTCAGATTTTTCACTATTGGGACTAAAACATACAATATGACTAAATTTCAAAAGAGGCTATGTGGAAGTACTTTGGAAAGTATAAAAGCAATATTCAAATGCAAATTATTTCTATTGCTGAGTTGTATTCTTTTTTAACTGTTGAATAAATTGTTTACTTATCTGAATATTCTCATTTTATTTTAAGTTCTCATTTGAACTTAATGGGGTGACATCAATTCATAAAACCATACAGGTTTCAAGTGTACAATTAAATTTATTGGGGTGACATTGGTTAATAAGATTATATAAATTTCAAATGTATAATTCTATGAGACATCTCCTGTATATTTTATTGTATGCCCACCACTCAAAGTCAGATCTTCCATCACCATATATTTGACACTCTTTACCCATTACCCTTTATTACCTCACCCCCTTATGAGCTTTTGTTTGTTTTTCTTGCTTATTTGCTGCTTTCAGTTTTATACCCCACATATAAGTGAAATCATATAGTTCTTAATTTTTTATGTCTGAATTATTTGGCTTAGGATGCTATTCCCAAGATCCATACATGTTGCCAAAAATGATAGTATTTCGTCTTTTTTATGGCTGGGTAGTATTCCTTTGTATATGGGACCACATCTTCTTTATCTAATCATTTATCAAAGTACACTTTGGTTTCCATGTCTTGGCTACTGTGAATAAACCTGCAGTGAATATAGGGGTGCATATATCTTTGCAACTGTTTTCAAATTTTTATTTTTATTTAAAAAATTTATTTATTTTGTTTTCAGAGAGAGGGGAAGGGCGGTAGAAACAAAGAGAGAGAAACATCAAATGGTTGCCTCTCACATGCCCCTAACCAGGGACCCAGCCCACAACCCAGGCATGTGCAGTGACCGGGAATAGAACCAGTGACCTTTCAGTTCACAAGCTGGTGCTCAGTCCACTGAGCCATACCAGCCAGGGCTCAAATTTTTTTGAGTAGATACCCAGAAGAGGGTTTGCTGGGTCATATGTTAACTCTCTTTTTAACTTTTTGAGTAGTCTTCATAGTGTTTTCCACAGTGGCTGTATCAGTTTACATTCCCACCAGCAGTCACCTAAACCCTCTCAAAAACTTGTTACTACTTGTCTTGCTGATAATAGTTATTCTAACAGGTGTGAGGTGGTATCTCATTGCAGTTTTGACTTGCATTTTCCCAATAGCTAGTGAAGTTAAGCATCTTTTCATGTATCTGTTGGCCATTTGTATGTTCCTCACTGAGTTGTATTACTGAAGCATAGAGATCAACATCATATTGCCTATATTCCTTCTTTAGATGATTTTGACTTTGTGCTTTGCTAAAAAGAATATTGCCTCAAAATAAAAACAAACATACAGCCCTGGCTGGTGTGGCTCACTGGAGTGAGTGCTGGACTGCAAACCCAAGGGTCACCAATTCAATTCCTGGTCAGGGCACATGCCTGGGTTGTGGGCCAGGTCCCTAGTTGGAGGCATGTGAGAGGTAACCCATGTATGTTTCTCTTGCACATAGTTTCTCTCCCTTTCTTTCTCCTTTCCCCCTCTCTAAAAATAAATAAATAAAATATTTTAAAATATTTGAAATTTGTCCCAGAACAATAAAATTTCTTAAATTTCAAAACAACTGCTGTTTATTAAGCATTTACTATTTATTGTTAAAGAATATTCTATTTATTTATTTTTAGAGAGGGGAAAGGAGGGAGAAAGAGAGAAACATCAATGTATGGTTGGCTGTCACTGCCCCCTACTGGGGACCTGGCCTGTAACCCAGGCATGTGCCCTAGACTGGGAATCAAACCTGCGACCCTTTGGTTCACAGGCCGGCACTCAATCCATTGAGCCACATCAGCCAGGGCAGCGTTTACTATTTCTATGCATCAAGTATTGTGCCAAGTACTTTATGCAATATCTCATTTAAAACTTACAGCAACCCCAGAAGTTAAGTACTGTTAAGAGGAAACTAAGATAAAGGTAATTTAAATAATATTTTTAAGGTCACCCAATTAGTAAATAGAATTAAAATAAAATGCAGTCAAAACCAAGGTGTCCTGAACCCCAGGTACTGTTAATTAAAAGGTATTTTAATGACTTTTGAATTAATGACTTTGAATTACTTAAAATAATCAAACAAACAAAATAGAAACAGACTAATAGATGCAGCAAACAGACTGACAGCTGTCAGAGTGGTGGGGTGTTGCAAGGCTAGATGAAAAAGGTGAAGGGATTAAGATAAAAAAAACTCATAGACACAGACTACAGTATGGTGATTATCAGAGGGAAATGAGGATGAGGAGAGGTGGGAGAAGGTAAAGCGGGGATAAAGGAGACTTGACTTTGGGTGATGTACACACAATATAATATACAGATGATGTATTATAGTCTTGTACCTCTGAAGCCTGTATAGTTTTATTAACCAATGTCACCCCAATAAATGCAATATAAAAATAAGAGCCTCTGATTGTGAAAAGGAACTTTAGAAGTCATCTAAAATAACTTAAAAAAATCTTTGAAGACTTCTCAGTAAGTTTTTTTTTACTTTTTAAAAAGATTTTATTTATTTATTTTTAGAGGGGGAAGGGAGGGAAAAAGAGAGAGAGAGAAACAGCACTGTGTGGTTGCCTTTCACATGGTTCCCACTGGGGACCTGGCCAGCAACCCAGGCATGTGCCCTGACTGGGAATTGAACCCTTTGGTTTGCAGCCTGTCCTCAATCCACTGAGCTATGCCAACCAGGGGTTCATCTAAAATAACTTAAATTAGAGGGACAGGTGTTGGTAAAATGATAGGAGGATGCCAAAGAAATCTTAACTGTTTTGAAAATTGCTCAGTTCCAGCCCTGCAACAGGCAATGTAGAGGAACTCTCATCACTGAATGTGGAGTAAATAAACATTACTTTTATCTCCCTCTGTCCTCTTATCTGTTGGCCATTGGTGGAGTGCAGGACATAATAGCCCAAAATATGGCACTTTGGCATATGGAATATTTCAAGTAGAAGAAATTTGAAAAATGGCATGTGCAGGAAGGATTTTCTGATCTTGCCCTGAAGCGGGTCATAAGACCCTTATGTGAGTGGTCACATCCCTATTCCTGAAGGAAAGGAGCATCCTTATCTCCAAAGAGAAATGGATACGGAAAGGAATCTAAATGAGCAGACCTTGCTGTTTTCCCTCATTTACTACACTTATCTCATACTCTTTTTTGTCCTTTCACATTTTTCCACGACTCTCTACTCTTCACCAAACCTAGCATACAAACACAGATTTAGGACCTGGCTAGTGTGGCTCAATGGGTGAGTGCCAGCCTGTGAACTAAAAGGTTGTCAGTTCAATTCCTAGTCACAGCACATGCCTGGGTTGTGGGCCAGGTCCCTAGTGGGGGGTGCATGAGAGGCAACCACACATTGATGTTTCTCTCCCTTTCTTTCTCACTCCCTTCCCCTCTCTCTAAAGATAAACAAAGTCTTTTAAAAACTCACAGGTTTAACTGCTTCTTTGCATCTTCATTTCCTTATGAAAGCTCATGCAAGGTTGCAGACCCTGGCCAATGAGGTCTGTGTTGTGGCTGCAACGGACAAATTCACATGGACTACAGAAGTCCTATGGTGAAAAACGGATGGCATGGATGGCCACTCTCTTGAGTGAGAGAGGGTCCCGACCCCTGCTTGGACAAGCTTTTATTGCTTTTCTGGGCACATTACATCAAGGATGGTCCTCATTTACCATGCACAGGTTCACTTTAGGTGGTTACCTTTCACAGAAAACAAAGGAGATGATGTTGCTAATTACACTGAAGAAGAAGGATATTTGCAAATGAAAGGGAAAAGTGGTTGAACTTGTTACACTCATCCTTGGGAGGTTTAGCATAGATTTAAGAAGTTACTTTAAAGATTTGCAGTAAACATTTGCTCCCTAAATTCAGGGTGAGAGAGTTTTAGAAAAAGCAAGCCTCAAAGCAGCTTAGGTACAATGCAGGCCTGATTCCCCACAGGAGAACCAATCCCTGGGCTCAGTTCCTGTGTGCTGGACCTAGCTCCCCACTGGCCTGTCCGAGTGGGGGCTGGGGTACATTTCCCATGCCACGAGGAACAGTTCCCTATACTGCATCATGTAAAACTTATATTAAATAAATTTTTATGTCTTATTAATCTATAGGGTTTTTTTGTTGTTGTTATGGGGCCACAGCCTATAACTTACAAGGGTAGAGGAAAAGATTTTTCCTCTTTTACACTATATGCAGGCAATGGGAAGTGCTGCATCAGGACAGGAAAAGGAATGCTCCAGTTTTCTGGCCAGAGGACTGTAAAGGAGGGTCTCAGAGAGGCAGAAACTTAACCTGGAGAGAAATCCTGTAAATTGGTGTGTGAGCTCCTGGGCACATCTCTGAGTTGCAAAGCAAAGACTGTTAGATTGAGTGGTGCATATGCAAGACAGATTCAAATAATTGCAAATGCTCTGAAAATTAAACTGACATTGGAACCACATTCCACAGAATTTGGGTCAGAACTTGCAGCTTGAACCTAATAGGTTGGCTACCTTCTAACGCAAAAACAAAAATAATACACAAAAGAGGAAAAAACACAAAACCATAACATTTTTCTTAAAAATCAAACAAGATCTAGACTCTCATAACACTCAAAATGTGCAGGATACAATACAAAATTACCCAGCATATGAACATATCAGAAACCTCCACTTGCAAGGGAAAAAAACCCCAAAATGATTATCAGATACTGATTCCAAGATGACACATATGTTAGAATTATGACAATACTTTGAAGCATCTATCATAACCATGGCTCAGTAAATAAGGGCAAATACTCTTTGTCTTTCTCTCTTTTTTCTGCCTTCCTTGTTTTAATTACATATTTTATGATTCCATTTTTTCTCCTCTCAGCATATCAATTATACTTCTTTTTTAAAAACTTTTTTTTTCAGCCCTGGCTGGCGTAGCTCAGTGGATTGAGTGCGGGCTGGGAACCAAGTGTCCCAGGTTCGATTCCCAGCCAGGGTACATTTCCTGGGTTGCAGGCCATAACCCCCAGCAACCGCACATTGATGTTTCTCTCTCTCTCTCTTTCTCTCTCATCTCTATCTCCCTCCCATCCCTCTCTAAAAAAATGAATAAATAAAATTTAAAAAAAAAACAAAAAACTTTTTTAGTGGTTGTTCTAGAGTTTGCAGTGTATATCAACAACTAATTCCATTTCAAATAATACTGTACTACTTCACACGTAGTGCAGGCACCTTGTAACAAAGTATTCCCAATTCCTCTCTCCCACCCTTATAATATTGCTCTCATTCATTTCACTTACCAATAAACTATAATCACCAGATACATTGAGCTATTATTACTTTAACAAACTGTTATATAAATTAAGAGTAAGGAAAATAAAAAGACTTCATATTTATTAATTTCTTATTTAACCATCTTCCTTTCTTTATATAGAACTGAGTTTCTGACCTTTATAATTTTACTTTTCTCTGAAGAACTTCTATAATTTCTTGCAGTATAGGCAACTAGTGACAAATTCCCTCAATTTTTGTCTGTCTGAGAAAGTAAAATACTTTTGAAAAAATAAAAAGATAGATGGTTTCAGCAAAGAAATAGAAAATATAAAGAACTAAATGGAAGTTTTGGAACTGAAAAATACAATAATCATGTAAAAATTTACTAGATGTGGTCAATAACAGAATGAAGTTTTAAGAGGAAAAGTTTAGTCTACTTCAATGTAGATCTGTAAAAATTATCTAAAATGAACAACATAAATAAAAGTGATTAGCCCTGGCTGCTGTGGCTCAGTGTGTTGAGTGGCAGTCTGTGAACCAAAGGGTCATCGCCTTGATTCCTGGTCAGGTCACATGCCTGAGTTGCGGGCCAGGTCAAGTCTCTAGTAGGTGGGTGTGCAAGAGGTAACCACACATTGATGTTTCTCTCCCTTTCTTTCTCCCTCCCTTCCCCTCTGTCTAAAATAAATAAATAACATGAGGTCTCAAAATGGCAGCTGGCCACTACCGGTGTTTTCTTAAACTCTGTAAGGAATGGCCAGCGGACAACACCAAACAGGTGGAGACTTGGGCGCTTACCTTTGGCAGTGGGTAGCACAGGCCTTTTGGGAGGGAGAGAACACAGAGATTGCAGAGCCTGAGGCCTGCGAACAGAGGTACCAGAGTTTAGCCCGAATCCTTTTAAACTATTGTAAACATAAGTACCCTCACCCCAGAGACACCAGCTTCAGTGGCCTGTTGTTGGAAAAGTATAAAGTGATCCTCTCCACAGACACCCTGGGAGAGTTCAAGGAAATGAATAAAGGCATGTGGAAGAAACTACAGGTGAAGTTTGCCCCCAGGAGTCCTGAGGAGAAGCATAAGGCCTGGGCGCAGGCTGTATCAAGCCCACGAACCTAAGCAAGGAGTCTTGTATGTTGCCATCATAAATAAAACTGCCCTGGTTCCCCTCATAAAAAATATAAATATAAATAAGTAAGTAAGTAAGTAAATAACATCTTTTAAAAATCTCTTTTAAGAACAATTAAAAAGAATGAACAGAAATGGTAATGGAAAAATACAATAAAACAATTAAAAATAATAATAAAGAGAATGAACAGAAACTCAGAAATCTGTGAAATAATATATAAAAATCTAACATTTGCTTTTTCAGAGTTCCAGAGGAGAGAAAAAGATTGTGGTACAGAAAGAACACTTCAGAACTTCCCAAATTTAGCAAAGGACATTGATTTATGCTTTCAAGTAGCTCAGTGAATGCCACCAGATAAACTCAAGTATGTTCACATATGGACACAAAACAATAACATTACATAAAACTAAATATGACAAAAATATTGAAAGAAGCCAGAGAAAAACACCACACTACGTATAGTGGTATGATGACAGTAGATTTCTCATCATACACTATGGAGGTGAGAAAGACATGCCATAGCATTTTAAAAATGCCTGTAGAGGTGAATTGTTAATGCAGAATTTTGTATCCAATAAAAATATCCTCCTGGAATAAAGATAATATAAAAATATTCTCAGGTGAAGAAAAACTGAGAAAATTCATCATCAGAATGCCTATTCCAAAAGAAATGCTAAAGGACATTCTTCAGATGGAAAGAAAATTTTATATCAGAGGAAAACTTGGAATATCAGGAATAGAAGAGCAACAGAAATGGTTGCTATCTGGGTAAATAGGTTCTTCAAAATATTATGAGGTTGAAAAAAATTATCACATTGACAGATGGGGTTTTCAATGTATATAAATGAAGGGTGTAAGATAAGTACAGCATAAAGTGAGGAAGGTAAAGGGAACTACATAGTGGTAAAGTTTCTACATTTCACTTGAAATAGTAAAATATTTATTCTAAGTAGACTGTGTTGCATATGTATATGGTAATCTTTAGAATAACCACTTAGCTTGTTGTCAATGACTGTCATTATCTGCTCCTCATGACAGCTAAGCTTGAGTACTAACCTGTAGTAACCTGAAGTTACCCTGTATTCTCTGGTGTAGCTGTTCCTGTTGTTTCCTATCCTGTAAAGGTGTCAGGTGTCAGATATATCTTCCCAGCAAAGTATCTGTGAGACTAAAAAGTATAACTGTAAACTAAGTTCAGCATTCCTCTTTCTACAATGGGTGACTCTAGACTCAATTCCCATTCTACCCTTGACAATGGGATACAACCACTTTCTCTATCCCTAGGAATTCTCACAATTTTAATTTTGGGTTCTGGTATCTCAAACCTTCCTCTCCTCTATACACACAAACATCTAGATAATTTCCAGGGCTGGACTGAGGAGAAGGGACCAGCAACCTGTGCAATTCTCTGTCATGTTAGAAACTGGAAGGCCAACTTGAATATCATTTTTAAAAGAGTTATTGGAATAGAAAAAAAAAACAAGCCTCATAATTTCTTTTCTTAAAGTATATTTTATTGATTATGCTATTACAGTTGTCCCAATTTTCCCCTTTGCCCCACTCCACTCAGTACCCCCTTCACTCCAGCAATCCCTCCCGCCTAGTTCATGTCCATGGACTGTAGATATAAGTTGTTTGGCTTCTCTATTTCCTATACTATTCTTAACATCCCCTGTCTATTTTGTACCCACCAATTATGCTTCTTAATCCCCGAACCTTTTCCCACATTCTCCCCCCTCTCCCTCCCAGCTGATAACTCTCCAAATGATCTCCATACCTATGATCCTCTTTGTGTTCTAGTTGCTTGCTTAGCTTATTTTTGTTTTTTAGATTCAGTTGTTGATAGTTGCGAGCTTGTTATAATTTTAATGTTCATAGTTTTGATCTTTTTTTAAAATAAGTCCCTTTAACATTTCATATAATAAAGGCTTGGTGATGATGAACTCCTATAGCTTTACTTTGCTGGGAAGCACTTTATCTGCCCTTCCATTCTAAATTATAGCTTTGCTGGATAGAGTAACCTTGGTTGTAGGTGCTTGTTTTTTTTTTTTTGTTTTTGTTTTTTTTTTTTTTATCACTTTGAATGCTTCTTGCCAGTACCTTCTCACCTACACTTTTTTTTTTTTTGAGAAATCAGCTGATAGTCCTATGGGAGCTCTTTTGTAGGTAATTCTCTTCTTTTCTCTTGCTGTTTTTAAGATTCTCTCTTCATCTTTAACCTTTGGCATTTTAATTATGATGTGTCTTGTTGTAACCCTCTTTGGGTTCACCTTATTTGGGACTGTCTGTGCTTCCTAATTTTGTATATCTAGTTCCTTTGCCAAATTAGGGAAGTTTTCTTTCATTACTTTTTTTCATGTAAGTTTTCAAGTTCTTGTTCTTCCTTTTCTCCTGGCATCCCTATGATTCAGATGTTGGCACTTTTGGAGATATTCCATAGTCTTCTTATTCTCTCTTCTTTTTAAAAAAAGGTTTTATTTATTTATTTTTAGAGAGAGAGGAAGGGGTGGAGAAAAAGAGGGAAACATTGATGTGTGGTTGCCTCTTGTGCACCCCCCATTGGGGACCTGGCCTGAAACCCAGGCGTGTGCCTTGATCAGGAATTTAACTGCAACCCCTTGGTTTGCAGGCCACCACTCAATCCACTGAGCCACACCAGCCAGGGCTCTGTCTCTCCTTTTTTGAATTCTTGTTTCTTCATTCTGTTCTGGTTGAATGTTTATTTCTTCCTCATCTTCCAAATTGTTGATTTGAACCCTGGCTCCCCTCCCTTTACTATTGGTTCCCTGTGGATTTTTCTTTATTTTCCTTAGTGTAGCCTTAATTTCTTCCCTTATGCTTTTGCCATACTCAGTGAGTTCTCTGAGCATCCTCATCACTAGTATTCTGAACTCTACATCTGATAGGTTGGCTATCTCTACCTCTATATCATTCACTTCTTTTACTAAGGTTTTGTTCTGTCCTTTCATCTGGGCCACATTTCTTTGTTTTCCCCAATTTGGCAGCCTCGCTGTATTTATTTCTATGTATTAGGTAGAGCTAACTTGACTCCCTGTCTTAGTGCACCTGTTAAGTTGTATGGGGCGGAGCCTTAGGTATCTGCCAGGGTGGGGCAATCCACTTCACTATTTTGTGTCTCTGTATGTAGGGAAGGAGCCAGAGAGAGAACAATGTCACTACCTGGATGCTGGAGGCTTGCTTAGCAGTCGCCTGCTTCCATTCACTTTACACACTTCCTGTATGCAACTGGTGCCCCTCTAGCTATTGCCCTGGTGTTGGTTCCCAGAGTGAGTTGGTTTGCCTATATTCTAGGACAGTGTGGACCCTTTAAATGGACTCTCCTGAGAGACTGGCAGTTTATTCTGCCACCCCAACCCCCATTTGTTTTTACAGCTAGAAGTTATGAGGCTTTATTTTCCTGGCTCTGGAACCCTGGGCTGCACAGTCTGAACTGGTGATTTTATCGCTTGCTCCCCAAGTATCCTTCCCAATTTTTATCCACCACATGTGAATGTGAGACCACCTGTTCCTCTGGCTGCTGCCACTACCACACCACATCCTTTCTGCTCCAGCTCCCCATCTCTGCTCCTCCTACCCATCTGGATGAATATGGCTTCTGTAAATCCTTGGTTGTTGGAGAGACTTCTGGACAAGATGGAGGCATTAGGTAGACACACTGTACTTTCTTGCACAACCAAAAGAAGGACAACAAGAAATTAAAAAAAAAAAAAAAACAACCAACAACCAGAAAATCAAGCTGGATGGAAGTCTGACAACCAAAGAGTTAAAGAGGAAACATTCATCCAGACCAGTAGGAGGGGCAGAGATGGGCAGCCCTATGTAGAGGACTCACAGCAAGGCAGCGGCTGGAGGATCGTGGCAGGCAAGGCAGTGGCTGGCAGACTGGACAAGGTGGTGGCTTGTGAACTGGGTGGTCCTGCATGTGTGTATATATAAACTGGGAGGAGCAACTGGGAAGTGAGAGAGACTGCGCAACCCGGGGTTCCAGAATGGGGAAATAAAGCCTCAAAACCTCTGACTGAAAAAACCTGTGAGGGTTGTGGCATCAGGAGAAACTTGCAGCCTCACAGGTGAGTTCGTTGAAGAGACCCACAGGGTCCTAGAATGTACACAAGCCCACCCACCCAGGTATCAGCACCAGAAGAGTCCAATTTGCTTGTGGGTAGCCCCAGAAGTGACTAAAAGCTGTCAGAGAGTGGAGCAAGTAGAGTTGTTCCCTCTCAGACCCCTCCCCTGCTGGCAGTGTCACAACACAGTGACTTGGGTTGCCCCGCCCTGAACACCTAAGGCTCCACCTCTTACTACATAACAGGCTCACCAAGACAAAAAATGGCCCAAATGAAAGAATAGATTAAAGCTCCAGAAAAAATACAACTAAGCGATGAAGAGGTAGCCAACCTATCTGATGCACAGTTCAAAACACTGGAAATCAGGAAGCTCACAGAATTGTTTGAGTATGGTTGCAAACTAGAGACTATGAAAAGTGAAATAAAGGAAAATGTATAGGGAACCAATAGTAATAGGAAGTTAACTGGGACTCAAATCAATGGTTTGGAGCAGAAGGAAGAAAGGAACATTGAACCAGAACTGAATGAAAAAACAAAAATAAAAAAATTGAGGAGAGGCAGAGGAACTTCTAAGGCTTTAAATGTTCCAACATTCAAATTACAGAAGTGGCATAAGGGGAAAAGGAAGAGCAAGAAATTGAGAACTTATTTGAACAAATAATAAAGGAGAACTTCCCCAGTCTGGCAAAGGAAATAGACTTCCAGGAAGTCCAGGAAGCTCAGAGAGTCCCAAAGAAGTTGGACCCAAGGAGGAACACACCAAAACACATCATAATGACATTAGCCAAGATTAAAGATAAGGAGAGAATATTCAAAGCAGAAAGAGAAAAGGAGGCACCTACAATGGAGTTCCCATGAAACTATCAACTGTTTTTTTAAAAGAAATCTTGTAGGCAAGAAGGGGCTGGAAAGAAGTATTCCAAGTCATGAAAGGCAAGGACTTACATCCAAGATTGCTCTATCCAGCAAAGCTATTATTTAGAATGGAAGGGCAGATAAAGTGCTTCTCAAATAAGGTCAAGTTAAAGGAGTTCATCATCACCAAGCCATTATTTTTGCAATGTTAAAGGGACTTATCTAAGAAAAAGAAGCTCAAAACTATGAACAGTAAAATGACAACAAACTCACAGCTATTAACAACTGAACCTAAAAACAAACAAACAAACAAAAACAAACTAAGCAAACAACTAGAACAGGAACAGAATCACAGAAATGGAGATCACATGGAGGGTTAGCAGCAGGAAAGTGGGAGGGGGGATAGAGGGGGAAAAGCTACAGGAAATAAGTAGCATAAATGGTAGGTGGAAAATAGACAGGGGGAGGTTTAGAATAGTATAGGAAATGTAGAAGCCAAGGAACTTATATGTATGACCCATGGACAGGAACTAAAGTGGCAGGGGGATACAGGTGGGAGGGGGTGTACAGAGTAGAGAGGAATAAAGGGGGGAAATGGGACAATTGTAATAGCATAATCAATAAAATATATTTTAAAAAATTAATAAATCTTTGGTTGTTGGACTTCTATACAGTTCAATTTTGGGGCAATTCATGGTGGTTTGTTTTTTGTTTTTTGTTTAGTTTAATGTGACCCTTCTTATGGTTGTGCAAGGAAGCAAAGCATGTTTACATACACCTCCATCTTGGCTGGAAATCCAATCCTCAGAATTTCTTTATGACAAAATCCTAAATTACAAAGTCAGAACAAATGACTTACTTGTTCATTGTATTTCTTTGGGAAATAGTTTGCATTGTGCTATTGATGACTGATGCTTATACCATAAGGTGTGCACTTATAAAAACACATTGTTTTTTATCATCCTTTAAAAAGTATTGTATATACAAGTCTGTGATTTTAAGACAAAATTTTAAAAGTCTAATTTCATGTTTCAAATTTTTCTAGTGATTAATGTCACTGCTAGGCAGAAGTTTCTAAGTTTGGATTATATTGTAATGAGGAATAAACATCAAATAAAAATATTAATGAAAAAACTACTAAATGTGAGACTATCAATATGTAATATTTCATGTCAATGTAAATTCTACCTCCACTCTTCCATAAATTGAAGTAGTTGAAAAATTTTAACTTTTAGTGACCTGTAGTGTAAAGTTATAATTATAACTTTTAAAGAAATTTAATACTCACATATATACAACAATCTCTCCAAGTTTACATTTTATATGAAAAGTTTCAGTGTATATATCTAAATTTTAACCTTGGAAAATAAGCTGTATAGAATTTCTCCCTGGATTTAAGAAACACCACTATAAATAAGTTTGGGCACCCGCTATAAATTTGTAGTGTTCTTAAAGCTGCAAAATTATAACAGGTCAGGCATATAGAACCACAGATGTTCTTGTATTATCTTATTGAACAATTCAGGTTACAAATATAGTAAGGAATATGTCACCTTTACGTATTTGACATATATTGATTTTAGGCTTAGCATTAAATCCAATCACACACATACAAAATGCCTTTCCAATGAAACTCTCTACATAGTAAAATAATATCTAAGTCCCAGCCAATTATCAATCCACTTGTTTTCAGAAATATTTGATGCATGAAAATTCTGATTTAGCTCACATACTTGAATTGTTCTCTTTGCCAAAGAGTTTTTGCATCCCACTCTCAAAATCCTGGTTTCATTGCAAGAGACCAACAATTCCCACTTTGTTCATGTATCTGAATTGTGCAGTGCTTGAATATCCAATTGAGCTAGCCATATAATGATTTCTGGAGGTGTGTTAGGAAGATATAAATTCTGCTTCTATTAGGATTTTAATTTGATCATGTATCTTTGGAACCCATAAGCAGCTACCATAAAATAAATGTGAAATTAAGTACTTATAGCACAAAGCAGGTCAGGCCACATCTTTGGGAAGAAATGTTGACTTATAAGGACCTACATAACCACCATAATTCTTTGGATATTTGGCAACTTAATTTAATATCATTACCTTTGTTCATATCAGCTCCTTTAAGAGTAACACCACTTAATGCTGTGTGACTATGTTTGGGGGATATTTTATTTAAAAATTGATTACTTTAAATTTTTATTGGGATTTCCACAGTTTGTTTAGAAATAAATCCAATCCCTCATTCTGCAATCTAGAAATACCTGTTAAAGACTATTTCAGTAAAATAAGCTGAGGTGAAATGGTATGGACAAAGCTAGGAAGGGTGAGCGAAGCAAGGTGAAAAAGAGGGATTGTATAGGAATCACTTCTGAAAATGACTAGGGTAGGACTCAGAGTTAAATTGAGACCATGGTGGTATCACTATCAAAGATGACATTCATTACCAATGTTGTGTTTATGTTTATAATTTTGGGTAGCTTCATGGTTCTACCAGTTATTTAAAAGCCTATCCTTAATCATACATTTGTTTTTTATTCAGAATCTAATTATCAGCACAGTTGTAATTTCTGCATATATAGGTAAAAGACAGCTACATTAATTTAATCCTGTAATGATGTGCACATTTCCCAAACAAGTTCTGTTTTTTGAGGGACTTCACTTTAATTCAAAATATGGCTGAATAGCCTTATCAGAAAAATAATCAGTTTGGTTGAGTAGTTTGGTATGTGATTTATTCCTGCCATGTAGTATTTCTTGTTTTATTCCCACCAAATAGAAAATTGTTTTTCATATCATATTTTTGAAAACATTGTGCACTGGTGGATATAGCAATATAGAGAGTTGTTTCTAAACATTCTAGAATAGAAGTTCTTAAATTATTTTCCTAACACTCCCCCAGCTCCACAGTGGTCTCAATTGGCTGGCAGTGCTATTGCCAGGGCAGTTTTATGTCTGGAGCTGCTACCCTGGCAAGCTGGCAGAATGGGAGAAACATATTTTTGGTGACAAAACTATACTATGCTTCCGCCCTGGCTGGCGTAGCTCAGTGGATTGAGAGCGGGCTGGGAACCAAAGTGTCCCAGGTTCGATTCCCAGCCAGGGCACATGCCTGGGTTGCAGGCCATAACCCCCAGCAACCGCACATTGATGTTTCTCTCTCTCTCTCTCTCTCTCTCTCTCTCTCTCTCTCCCTCCCTTCCCTCTCTAAAAATAAGTAAATAAAATCTTAAAAAAAAAAAAACTATACTATGCTTCTGATCACCAATCACTTCTGTACTCTGTGGCTGGGTGGGCTTATCAATGGTATCCAAAGAGTAACTAGATTTCAATAATTCTACTACAAAATGGGATTAACTTGGTTATGCTCATGCCTACTCACAATGGAGTGGGCTTTTGGCAATAGGTTGTTTAGTTAACTTCCATTTATTGAGCAATTACTACCTTTCAGACACTGTGCTAGGTACTTTACATACATTATTTTATTTAATCCTTGCAACAGCTGTGTAACAGGTACTATATCTCATTTATACATGTCAGAATTGAAGCCAAGAGAATTAAAATAATTTTTGAAGATGACACAGCTGAAAAAGAGTAAATCTAGTATTTGAACCCAGGTCAGTTTCACTCTGGGTTCTCTCTTCTTAATCTCTACACATGAAGTCTCTCCAGGTTATTTATTAACTTGGGTAAAGGAGGGGGATCTAGTTTAAGAGATTATAGCTCGGGAAGTGAGGCCCAATTAGTAGAGAATGCAAGTATCAAATCAGTAACCATTGAATGCTCAAGTCCCTCAAGGCTCAGTCCTAGGTTGCCTTTTTATTTTTACCCTCTTTGTGATCTTTTTTTTAAAATAAAGATTTTACTTATTTATTTTTAGAGAGAGTGGAAGGGAGGGAGAAAGAGACAAAGAGAAACATCAATGTGTGGTTTCCTCTCACACATCTCCTACTGGGGACCTGGCTGAAACTCAGGCATGTGCCCTGACTGGGAATCAAACCAGCAACCTTTTGGTTTGCAGGCTGGCACTTAATCCACTGAGCCCCACCAGCCAGGGCTCTCTTATCAATCTTATCTAGCTTCTGTGACATCTATATACCCATGACTCTTAAATTGTATCTGTAATCTAGACCTCTTCTCAACGTCCCAGACCCAAACACCCAATTGCTTGTCTATCAGCCATCTCTGCATTCACCTGTACATTGTCAACTCCTCCCTATTCTTCAGACCCCTGCTTAATCATCACTTGCTAAGTGGTGTGCCATCACTATGGCACATTTCTACCCTTCCTTTATTTATGACCTAGGCAAGGCTCCTTTGTTACATGTTTTCATGTATTTTAATTCTTTTCCCTCAAAGTGTTCATGTTGGTTTCATGATGCTTAATGTCTGTTTCTCCCACTAGGCAGCTGGTCCCTAGAGGACAGTGGCTTTGCCTCTTTTGCCCATTGTTGGATCCCCAGTTTCTAGCATAATGCCCCACACATGATAGGTACTCAGTTAATTTCAATTTAATAGAGAGAGGGACATTGGATAGATGACTATAAGCAGAAAATATTCAGAAAAATAAGGATAGATTTGTCAAGTCAATCACTCCCTTCTTTTTATCTTCTGTCTTCCTCCTTTCTTTCTAATTGGAGATAAACTCTATCAATGAGGGACATCTGGGAAGATGCACTGCAATAAGCAGTACAGTTTTGAATTTTGACATTGGACCATGCAAATTTTGCTAATCATGAGGTAGAAAGTCATAGTGTTTCTAACAGATTTGATATGTGATTTAGAGTGTCCTGGCATGAATTTTAGAAGCTATGCGTATAAGTGGGATTGAAATAATAGAAATAATAGTGATGATGATGAACATGATTGTGATAAATATGCTATATTATAATGATAATTATGGTGATTCTGATTTACAGATGAGGACAGTAAAGCTCAGAAAAATTAAGTGACTTGCCATATGATCATATAGCTATAATCAATGGTGTGCTGCAGCTAGCTTGTAGTAACTTGTGAGAGCCAATTGCTAATTTTTTAAGAATCTTGTGAGATGGTTGATATCTTTTAGTATCTTAAAATTGGCAGGATGGGTGTATTTATACCATAGAAATTTGCAAATTCTGTAAATCAGAATTCTTGCCCCCTGCAATTTACTAGGAGAACACTGGCTATATCTGTCTGGTTTAATCATTATTTTTAAATTATAGCCAAATTAACCACTATTTTTTATTATCTACTCATGTGCTCTATTTTAAGCTTCTCAAAGATTTTCTGACTCAAGTTATTTACAAAAAGAAGTCACTAAATGGCAAGGCAACTGAGATAACTACTAGATGGTACATTTCTTATAACTATCCCTTCTCATCTCCAAGATCAATTATTTATTTTTAATCTTGTAAGCAGAGATTTATCATAAATGAAATGAACAAATATTGGGTTAAGGTGGCTGCATGTTATAAAATAGTTGCCTATGTTGTAAGTTTGAGGATGTGTGGTGAACAGAAATTGTGTGTGTGTATACATGTGTGTGTGAGCCTATACATGTATATTGCAAGGTAGGGAAAGAACAGTCTTTGATAAACATACCAATTCAAGAAATTTGTTTTTTCCCTTTCTTATTTCTCCTTCTCTTATCTTGTCCTTATATCTGGTCTTTCCGTTGCTTATTTGTCTCTTCTCTTAAAGAATGTTTTTGTTAGGGTCACATGAAGGACCTGAACAAATGGAACTGATGCTGATACTGTTCACTTCATCCATGTGAATTCTATTCTAGTCACCTTCATTATCATAATCAGTTCCAGTTGCTGTAGGACACAATCTACAATTCTTGATTATAGAGCATGACCCAATAACATACTTAAAAATGGAAATATTGGTATTTTACCACAAATACCAAGGGAATTCCATGTGAAACAGCTCACCGAGCCATATAAATGAATTGTAGAGTAATTACTAAATTCAATAGAAACCTACTTCATAAAAAGCCATTTCCTTTATTCTGCTGAAACATATGGAATAATTTGGATCAGTTCATTCACATCTGAAAGAGGTTGATATCAATATGTGGGAAGGACCCCTACCTACTTATAATCCATGTAGTACAAGAGTCCCTCAGCAATACTTTTATTATTCATGAATGCAATAATAGATAGAAGAACTTAACATTTATTGAGTACTACTATGTGTCATGTATCGGGCTCTGTATTTTCTCTTAATTCTAGCAACAAAATATATGAAGAAAGTGTTTTCTTTATCTCTCATTTTACAGACAAATAAACTGAGTTTCAGAGTTTAAAAAACTTGCCCAGGTAGTAAATGGAGACACAATTTGAGCCTGGGTAATCTGCCTCTGGAATGCTGCTTCTTTACTACTATATTCTCTTGCCTCCTGTTTCTATAGTTCTTTTTTTTAAGGCTTAAGCTTTTAATTTACATTATTTCATTTATTCTTATCTTTCCATTAAAATGTTTCTTCATTACTGTTTCATGCCTAGGAAAAGTTTGCTAGAAGTTTGTTAAATGAATGGCCTGCACAGTTAATTGGCAACATACCCGAAACATTTTTCTTCTGCTGTCTTCTACAAGTCCAATTTTAAATTCTTTTAATAATTGACTAGATAAGCTACGACCATAAAGTCTTAAGATGCATTTATAAACATGGCTTAAGAAAGGTAGTCTTGTTACCTTCTGGTCATGTCATATCTGTTGTCACTGTTCATCTTGTCCACAATCTCCTACACAATGCTACTTTCTGAGTGAAGGCATTCTTATCTACATATTGTTATCAGAAATATTGTTTCTGTTTTGTGTCAATTTTAGGAAAATATGATATTCCCTTGCTGTACCCAAAGAAAAGAGTTTCATCATTTATTCATTTGAGTATTAGCACAGCTGCATGTACATTTTCAATTACTTTTCTTTCTTTTTGTTGCTATTTTAAAAATAATTTTATTGATTATGCTATTACAGTTGTCCCATTTCACCCCTTTATTCCCCTCCACTCTGTACACCCCCTCCCACCTGCATCCCCCCACTTTAGTTCCTGTCCATGGCTCATAAATATAAGTTCCTTGCCTTCTATAATTCCTATACTATTCTTAACCTCCCCCTGTTTATTTTCTACCTACCATTTATGCTTATTCCCTGTACCTTTTCTCCTTCAACCCCCCTCCCACTCCCTCGATGATACCCTCCATGTGATCTCCATTTCTGTGATTCTGTTCCTGTTCCAGTTGTTTGCTTAGTTTGTTTTTGTTTTTGTTTTAGGTTCGCTTGTTAGCTGTCATTTTACTGTTCATATTTTTATCTCCTTTTTCTTAGATAAATCCCTTTAACATTGCATATAATAATGGCTTGGTGATGATGAACTCCTTTAACTTGACCTTATTTGAGAAGCACTTTATCTGACCTTCCATTCTAAATGAAAGCTTTGCTGGATAGAGCAGTCTTGGATGTAAGTCCTTGCCTTTCATGAGTTTGGATACTTCTTTCCAGCCCCTTCTTGCCTGCAAGGTCTCTTTTGAGAAATCAGCTGACAGTCTGATGGGAACTCCTTTGTAGGTGACTCTCTCCTTATCTCTTGCTGATTCTAGGATTCTCTCCTTCATTTTAATCTTGGGTAATGTAATTATGATGTGCCTTGGTGTGTTCCTCCTTGGGTCCAATTTCTTTGGGACTCTCTGAGCTTCCTGGACTTCCTGGAAATCTTTTTCCTTTGCCAGATTAGGGAAGTTCTCCTTTATTATTTGCTCAAATAACTTTTCCACTTGTTGCTCTTCCTCTTCCCCTTCTGGTACCCCTATAACTTGGATGTTGGAACATTTAAAGATGTCCTGGAGGTTCCTAAGCCTCTCCTCATTTTTTTGAATTCTTGTTTCTTCATTCTTTTCTGTTCGGTTGTTTCTTTCTTCTTTCTGGTCCACTCCATCGATTTGAGTCCCAGTTTCCTTCCTATCACTATAGGTTCCCTGTACATTTTCCTTTGTTTCACTTAGCATAGCCTTCATTTTTTTAATCCAATTTACAACCGAATTCAACCAATTCTGTGAGCATCCTGATCACCAGTGCTTTGAACTGTGCATCTGATAGGTTGGCTATCTCTTCGTCGTTTCGTTGTATTTTTTCTGGAGCTTTGATCTGTTCTTTCATTTTGGTCATTTTTTTTTGTCATGATGCACCTGTTATGTAGTGAGGGGTGGAGCCTTAGGTGTTCACCAGGGTGAACAATCCACGTTGCTGTGCTGTGATGCTGTATGTGGGGGAGGGGTCTGAGAAGGAACAATGGCGCTTGCTCCACTCTCTGCCGGTTTTCAGTGACTTCCCCTGCTTCCCACAAGCAAATTAGGCTCTTCTGGTGCTGGCTCCTGCGTGGGTGGGTGTGTGTACATTCTAGGACCCTGTGGGTCTCTCCAGTGAACTCTCCTGTGAGGTTGGGAGTTTCTCCCACTGCTGTGTCAACCCCCACAGGTGTTTTCAATCAGTTGTTTGAGACTCTATTTCTCCGTGCTGGGGCCCTCTGTTTCGCAGTCTGTACCACTCTCCAGTTGTTCCTCCTGGTGTATGTGCACATGGTACATATGTGGTACCATCCATTCTACAATCTGCCGCCTCACTTGGTCCACCAGCCGCAGCCTCGCAGCGAGTTCTCTCTGCCTGCCTGCCTACCTGTCTCCACCCCTCCTAGTGGTCTGGATGAGTGTGTCTTCTTTAACTCCTTGGTTGTCAGACTTCTGTACAGTTCAATTTTCTGGAAGTTCTGGTTGTTTTCTGTTTTTAAATTGTTGTCCTTTTGGTTGTGTGAGGAGGCACAGTGTGTCTACCCACGCCTCCATCTTGGCGGGAAGTCCTACTTTTCTTTTTCTTATAGAATGGTACTGTAGACTTCTGGGGTATCAGGTCTTTTTCTCATGGGTAATTGATATTTTTCAGTAAAGTTACTTGAGAGGATTATCTTCTTGTGCACCTACCATACTGAAATTTCTTTTATCATTTTTCATGTTCTTTGTCTTGCCATGGCAATGTACAGAGATGTAACATAAATGTTTATATGAAATAGTTTTACATTGTGAGTGTGTGTTTTCTGTGAATGAGCTGTTCACTGATGATTAGTCGACCTGGATGTTGCTATCATGCTGCTGTTTTGTTTATCCAACACAGTAAATTTTAGACTACTGAAAAGCAATTGGAAGATGCATTTCTACATTCAAAAAGAGTTTTCTGAAGTATATGCTTTTCAATTACTATGTCTTTTTTTGAGAGACAAAGGAAATATGCTAAATTGACTTTAGATGAGCACCCATCCATATTGTACAATCTCACATATTCCTGGAATCTAGGTGTGTTTTTCAGAGATCAAAACAATCAAAAAATAATGTTAAATGTCATCAGGAGTAAAATCTAGTGCTAGGATAGCATAAGAATTATGTTCTCTGCTTTCCAGTATTTGTTACTTTAATCACTGATTCATTTATTTATCCATCAGATATTTATTCAGTGTTTATCATGTGCAAGGGCCTATCTAGGACCTAAGGAAGATGAAAAATGCACAAAACAAAAAACAAACAATCCAACAATCCATGCTTTTAAAATAGATTCAAATGTACTAAAACACATCAGTGGAATCTGTATTATGAATCAATTTATTTTCTTGGGATTAGAAAATTATAATTGTCAAGCTTATAACAGGAGTCTTTTCCTTATTCTATCTGCAGCTTATGTCATTCACACATGAGAAACAAAGGAATTGTCCAAAACAAAAGTTTCTGACATAGGCATTTTTAATAGCACAGCATAATTAAACCATACATGGCACATAACTGACTCTCATTATTTCCTATATTGTGGGTGTTTATTATAGATTCAAATGTACTAAATGTACTAAATGTATGTATACCAGTATACGTTTATATTGTTCATGTTGTCTGCATATCATGCTAGAAATTCTACTGAGTGATATATTTTGGATTATATTTGTCCATTTTCTTTCTATGCTCTAGATCCCTCTGATCAATTAATCCTCTCACTGTTGAAATGTTCAACATTATCATCATCAGTTGTTCCTGAAGGTACAAGTTGAGGTCCTTTATCCTTGATGGTGGGTCCCCTGTTTTATTTCCATGTTTTGTTTCCCCTATGCTCAGGAAAAGTGACTGATTTCTTACCGCCAAAGGGGTGATTTATGATGGGTCCTAATCTATCATGCTCATTCCACCCATCCTCCACACACACTGCCCGCCTCCTATTGATTAGTCTATGTATGTATTTAAGGCTGATACATGACAAACACTGAGTGAGTCTCATTTTAAAGGCCCCATATTTTGATACTTTGGACAAGAAATATCACTGCTTTCTTAAGGAGTTTATTACATAATTGGTAGATGAAACATGTACATGAAAAAATATATAAGTCAGTAATAATGCTAAATGTCAAATATGCTTTACAAACAATAAGGTCCATAGAAATTAAAAGGACGGAAAGACTACTTTTTAAACTCTACCTTGGAGGCCCCCTGTGAAAATGTGTTGTTGGTGGTAGAAACAATTATTCTTATCTCTATTGATAGAATGAATTTATAATCTTCAATTGCTGTGATGAAGGAATTACAGTTATGAAATAAATAGGTTCTGAATTTTTGAAGATACTTGAAACCATAAATCCCTACTACCTATCAGCAAAACCAAAGTGTGTCCATGGAGGATGTTTGTGTATTAGTGTGTTTGTTCTTTTATTTTTCTTCTGAATATGCTTTGTTTGATCAATGTAAAGTTTTTTAAACCACATTGTTTAGTAAGCTAACTGTCCGATACTGTTTTGTAAGAAACGAGTTGCATTACCTCATCTCTTGGACCTTTTCTGAGCATCTGGCCCTCTCCTAAATATCCAAGGAAGACAGTGCAGTGGAGATGAGAACAAGGCCACATAATGAGATTTTAAAAGAATGTAATATGACATCTGTTGAAGGAAATGAACATTAGAGTTAGGTACTTTAAAATACAAAGTGCTGAAAACACCAGTAATAGTAACTTAGTATCTGACCACCCTAAACAGATTTCTTTTTGTGTACATTAGGTTGGTTGTCTACACCAAGAAAGTAGTTTTCCCTCAACTTAAATACACACACACAAACACATACCCTCACACAAATATACTTAGTCATTTGTCTCTCAAGGGAGCTTGCTCTCTAAGCTGGGGAAGGATATGATAAGTATGGGAAACATTTGTCAGGTAATTAAAACTGCTTGTGGGAGGGACTTCACAGCTAACTGGCTTTTAACATTTTCCTTTCAAATTGAAAAAAACAAAACACTTGTGAGGGCAAACTAACTAAAAATGGATTCAAAACAGTGTTAAATGAGCATTCAAAACACTTAAAGTCAGGAAGTTTCCAAACATAGTGTGAACTTGGCTGTTTTCTTTGTGAGCTTTAGCTGTTAAAGAAATACTTTGCAAACTTCCATGTAGATCGGGTAGACCAAAGAAGTTGCATAGATGAAAAATCAGTCCCTTTGAAATAGGCCTACTTGTTGAACATCATTATGAAGCTGAAATGCTGCTCCTGCAGATCCGTGTGTGAAAAATCAGAGTATAAATAACCATACATGATGCTTCTGTTTTATTTCCAAGAAATTCATGCAGAAGTTTTCATTAACTTTTTCTTAGCATTTCATTTAGAGAAGAATAATGAGTTCTGATCAGTCTTACATAAACATTTTATTTAGTAACTTTGGGCTATCAATTCCAAAAGAAGAATATTAAGAGCCAGCATGCACCCAGCTTTGTGTTAATAAGCTCTTCTGGTATGTCCTTCTGACGCATTTCAGACGGGCATTTTTCAGATAAACTATATAATTTAGCTTGGAAAGGTAGTCATCCTTTTAATTACAAAGTCTAGCAATTTGACTTGATTTTAAAATGCTAGAGATTTTAGTAATATCTTGAAATAAAATATGTTAATATTCTAGGAGTACACAAATGAAATAAAAATCATTCATCCTGTAAGGATTTTATCATTTAAGACTACTGGATAATTTAAAAAGATCCACCTGATCCACACTTCTCTGCATAAGTAAAGAGTTCTTAGTACAGCAAAAAGGTAGTCATGTCCTCTTTAATCTTTTAATCATGTGAAGAAAAGAGGGGAAATAATTTGAAATAGTATTCTTTTTCATACTGTAATGTGCATTTGTTATGTGGCCTCTTTCTCTAAGAACATTCATGCTTGGGACTTTGTGAGAATGCTCTTTTCCTCACTTATCTTTACTTCTCTACCTGAAGTGTGAAACTAAGTATAACACTGAGTGCTACAAAGGTATCTTTAAATCAGTGAACTGACTTTCCCCTTTATGAACACATCATTAAATAACATTCAGATACCTGACTGTGTCTGCAGTCTTGCAAGATAAAATATATTTTCTAAGATCTTATGAAATATAAGGAATCAATATAAGATGGAGAAAAAATGGATGAAGTTAGGACAGTCAAACCTAAGAAAAATCCTTAAATAAGATGTCTCCAGCAAATGAAAATTGCTTTGGTTATATTTTGAATCAAATACTGGTGTTCCAACTTTATAGTATAAAACTTTACTAGTCTCATGCCTATTTCATCACTCACTGAAAAGCCTGGTCATTGCTCAGTCACCTTAAAGTGACAACCCTTCAGCTTTTGAACCACTAGGCTTGGGTTGGAATCCAGACTGTATCATAAACTGGCTAAGTGATTTGGGACAAGTCTCTTAATTTCTCTCAAACTTTCTTTCCTTATGTATAAAATAAAGATGGTTACATTTACTTAATAAGATCATTTTTAAAGATTAAATGCGATAACAAAGATGTAGTACAGTGCCTGTTGCATAGTAAATATACTATAAGTGTTTTTCCCCATTATGTTAACTCTCTGGATTAGCACATTTTTTAAGTTTCTAATGTAATCGGAATACTAATAAAAAGTAAAATAAAGTATTGTTTTACCAGAAGTATAATATGATCAAATGATAAAAAGTTTTTAAATGTCACCTTATTGATGCTCAGTATATCATAAATGGGAAATTTTAATCTAGATTTTGATACATATGATATTATAAGAGACCTTCTTTCTAGTTCATTTGGAGATAAACTATTTTGACTTGGAACATATACATAAAACTTTTAGTGTTATAATATTTCCCCTGGAACTTTCAAACATTTTTTGTGAAAAAATATTATTATGACAATTATTGTAAGGAAATTTTGCTTCAGAGCCCCTTGTATTAGAATAATTCCAATCTGTGGGTTAGTTTTATATAATAATCTTTTGTGTGAGTTTTTGTAAGGCTATACTGAGAGCTTATACACTAAGCCTAAATTACCACCAGTGTGGGTTTCTCTGGAAGGAGGGAGTAAAATAAGTTTTTTAAAAGTCAGCTTTATTGAAATATAATATATATACAGTAAAATTCACCCTCTTTAGTATATAGTTCTATGAATTTTGACAAATACCTAATTACTATCAAAGCCAAGATACAAAGTACTTCCATCCCCCCCTACAATTCCTCCAGAGCCTTATGTAGTCATCTATGCCCTCTCCATCCAAACTGTGACAACCACTGATCTATTTTCTACCCCATAGTTTTGTCCTTTCTAAAATTATATGTAAATATAATTTTAAAACTTGTGGCCATTTGAGTCTAGCTTATTTCACTTAATGTAATACTTCAAATGAGACTAATCTATAGTGTTTTCTTTTTTATTGGTGAGTAGTATTCCCTTTTATTGATATACTGCCACAGTTTGTCTACCCATTCATGAGTTGGAGTACCACTAGTGAGTTTTTAATTAAGTAGATAACTTTTTGATAACTAAAGAGAAGGATTATTATATATTATCTTTTCTGGAAGCAAGTATTGAGAGAAGTAAACACTGATATTTGAAAGTTTCACAACCATTAACTTGATAGTCTCTCTTTTAAGGATTAAATTCAAGAGACTCCAATGAAAGAGGTTCTTTCATAGAGTCTCTTTCAATGAGATTCTGAATTCAAGAGATTTCATGAAAATGGAATATCTGAAAAATATTTCAGAATGAAGCATATGTTTTCAATTACGCTTTCCCTAGGTATGTCTTGGTATTTAAGAATCTATTCTTTCTTTAGTATATTTCCAAACAGGTGTGTCACATGATTTAGAACCTTTATCAGGCACAGACATTATTACTTCAGCCATAAATGAAGAAGTGTGAAGGCAGAGGCAGAAGAGAAGCCTAGCAGACACACAAAGGTATTCTGTTTCTTTGACAAGTTCCAGGGTTCTATACTGGTCACAATCTACTGAACCTAATGCCTAAATCGAAAGCTATTCTGCCTTATTCCCTTTATTTTATTATATAAACACATTTTGGAAAAACCTATTCTTTTCATGAAGTCATTAAGAAGTTTTGCAAATACAACAGACTTGGGTTGATTAGGAATTAGTCTAAAAAATGAAAGCTATAAACTTTGATAACTTAACATCTATCTATATATCAATATTAAATATTTCCATCCAGAGTTTGTTTAATTGCTAAAGTAGATGCAGCCCTCTTTTTCAGGGGGTTTAGAAGTTCCTGAAGATGGATCAATATAATTTTTTATGAATTTGGCCTGGGGCACAGAAAAAATACTCTATTCTTTCAAATAGGTCTTTTGGCATGCTTATTGAAGTAGAGCCCCATGTAGCTTAAAAGCCTCAAAAGTGGAAGCACAATTTCATTTTCCGTGGGGGGTACTGTTCTCCTTTCCCCACACACTACTAAATAAGTAGCTAATTGTTGAAAAGGAACAGACTAAAGTGGTTAAAAAATGTTTCAGTCTGCAAGACACTTCAAAACCAATTTTGAATTCCCTTCCTTCAAGGTGTGAAAAGTATGTCTGACAGCAACAGAATATAGACTTTGAACTTTTCCTTTAAAATGAACTAAGGAAAATTGCAACAACTGGAAAACAGAATTATCATACAGGGCTGTCACTATTCAAGATAGTTGATCAGCCTGTTTGGAGAGAGATTACACTTTTGTGTTTCCATTTCTTTCTAGGAGAAGTATTTTTGGTCTTTTCCCGGTTTAATTACTCCCCAGGGCTCAACTTTTCTGGTTTGTCTTTTTCTGGGATTGGCCACTTTTCATTAGTCTGTGTACTTTCAGGCCAGTTTACCCAATTTAAAAATCTTGGTCCCAGAGCTCAGATATCAAATTATCAGTTAGTTTAGTTTCCTTTGTGAATACTTTTCTGCATTCAAATTTTAAAAAGGAAAAGCAAACCAAATCTTAAGAATTTTTTTATTTCTTTGTCTTTGTTTTCTTCTTTCTGTAAAAGAATCAAAGCCCTAGCTGACTCCAGAAATGGAACAAACTTCTTGTTTGGGACCAGGGAACTGAGGAACAAGGGCTTCTCATCGTTTTAGAGGAAGTGCAGTGACCAAGAGAATTAGAAACTACATTTTTACTGCACAGTTTAAACAAGATGTTTCCAGGCAACTCGTCCCCCATGTTATTTAATTGTTTCTTATTTTGTCACTTTTGTTGTATCTGAACCAAATCCCTCAACTGCTGATAATAAAACATTGTGTTCAGATGCAATTTTGAAGCTGCTCACATAAAGACATTTTGAAGCCATATTCTAGAATTGTTTTTTTAATAATATCTTCACAGTCAGTTTACTATTAGTGTAGTATAATTCCCAGTGTTGCTCTTTAAATATTTTAGAATTTTAAATTACACTGGTTAGACACCAAAGTGCTCCTCCTATTTGCATTTTTAATAATCAGTCTGTGTATTTGACAAATGGTGTCTATCACCATATAACACGTAAACTACTTGTAAACATAAAAAGGCTTCTTAGAATTTAGCTGCTTTCTAATAAGAAGCATGAAATTTAAGAAAGAACAATGTTTTGAGATAATTTCATGCACTAAGACTTTTCTACTCCCATAGGATAAGTTCTGATTTATCACCTAAAAAATGAGGATGACGCTTACTTCATAGGAATGTGGTATGAATTAATGATGTCTGCTAAATGCTTTTTCTATTTTGAGGGTTAAATTGTATGTCACTTTTTACTATTATATAATGTGTTTCTCTCCCAATTTGAAACATCAAAATTCACTGCCATAGGTATGTGTAGACTGGAGTGAGGAGGAGAAAATGCTGTTCACACACACCCAAAAAACTGGAGAAGCCGAAGTATTAGTATCTTGGCACAATAACAATTGCTATCGTAAGATTTTTCATTTCAACCCAAATATAACACAACTCTGACACATGTGGTGTATTTACTTCCTTTGGGGGCTTCATGGTTCCTAGGCTTTTGAGACCACTTCTGCTCCAGGAGCTGGTTTACATCCTTGTGGGAACAGACACATATTTTATCCTTTTCACCAAGGGGTGTTCTGGTTCCAGTGAATGAATGCACTCTTAAAAGAAAAACTCACAAAAGACTTAATGTAAATCAGGAAGTTTGTTATTAGTTTACTATGAGAGTGGGCCCTAAACTGAGGAATGGGACCAGTTGTGTGATAGGCACCCCACTTGCTAAGGTACTCCACCACTCAGAATATTCTTAGGCAGGGAATTACAGCAAAGGAAAAGCAAAATTGAGTTTCTAGGATGTTTCCAACAAGTTCTGGGGTCCTAAAGACTCCAAATTCTTCACTGTGGTATATTTCTGTCTAAACAACTAAAATTCTGTGTAGGACAGATAACTCTCTCCTGATTATCCTGCAGAAACACTGAAAAATTCTTATTCTCTTATACTATAAATTTCTTTTTTCTGGATAACATGTTGACTCTACAACTTTTAGTTTTCATGTTGGTAATTCTTTTGTGCCTTGCTAATGTGTAATTTTAAGAAATCATTTTGTGTCGAATGTATAGTAACCTAATTACATCCCCAGCCTTGAGATTTCCAGTTCAACTGTTTCTGATTTAGACTCACACAGGGTTTAAATCAAACAAATCTTAGAAATAATTTAATCCAACCCTCTCATTTTGTAAATGCAGAAACTATGGCCCTGAAAACACAGGGACTTTTGCCTAAGGTCAAAAAAATGAATTTGTGATAGAATCGGTACTGTAACTAATTCTTAGTTTAGTGCTTTAAACATCACATACTTTGTCACCCTGGCTGTTGTGGCTCAGTGGATTGAGTGCTGGCCTGTGAATCAAAAGGTCACTGGTTTGATTCCCAGTCAGGGCACATGCCTGTGTTGTGGGGCAGATCCCCAGTTGGGGGTGTGTGAGAGGCAACCAGCCAATGCATCTCTCACACACTTTTTTTCTCTCTCTCTTTATCCCTTGCCCTATCTCTAAAAGTAAATATGTACAAATTTTAAATATAACATCTTGTATATTTTACATACCATGCTATTTAGACATTTTTCCTGATTCTTGATGCTCAACCCACATCCAACTTAGTTCTAGGTGTACTAAAAGATTTAAAGGTCTAATTTACATATTATTTTAAAAATATTTTTTCTCATCAAAAGCTTTGCCACTTGATCCAGAATATCACTTCTAACTGTCTTGTTCTTTCAAGTTGTGTACTGCAAATAGAAATGCTCATTAGTAAAGCTTTGGTTTACTTTTTCAAGGCTGTATCTTTGCCAAGGTTGATCATGGGCACTGCTGGCCACACAGTACACTTTCTGTCAATAGTTCTTAATAAATTCACTGGTTAAACACCGACTAAGAAGGGTGAGCTAAGCTAGTTGTACTGAAATTCATCCTAAATGCTTTCACACAGAGATGAGATTTGATAGCCCTGTTACTCAGCAAACATCTCTTAATTCAAAAGTAGCCCAAAGTGTGATTTTGAGTTTCCAGGGTTCCCCATATTCATGTCCTAACCAGTTCTAACCACCTACTGAAACCTGTGCACTGGAAGAGATGCTTCATACTTCCTTTTCAAATTTCACCCCTTGCATCCTGTTCATCAACAACTCCTGTCATTTTTCCAAAATGTAGTAAACCTGTTTACTTTTTGCTACCTCCATTGCCACAACACTAATCTAAATTACCATAATCCCTCACCTGGGCACCTTGATAAGCTAACTAACTGGTCTTGTTTCTACTCTTATTTTCCTCTTATCTGTACTTAAGACTAAAGTAGGAATGATCTTTTGAGAAAGCAAATAAGATCATATTGTCGTCCTCATTCCACCCCATTTTTGCCTCCAGTATATTCTTTTTTCAATTACTTTCTAGAGTAAAGAATGCCTCTATTGCTATGCCAGTCCTATATGCTCCTACTCTCACCTTTGCTCCCCATTTTCCAGCAATAGGGACTGTTTTTTTCATTCCGAGAACAAGCCAAACTCTTTCCTACACTTGGGCATTTGTCCACTATGTTTTCACTTCCTGGATGGGTCTATTGGGAGATTCAGGAAGGCTTCGTAAAGTCACTATCTGAGCTGGGATTTGACAGATTCCCCCTGAGCAAGATAAATAATTTTCAGATTACTACATGTAAATAATGTCCTGATTGATTGAGGGTTGTATTCAAACCATTAATTTGAATCTGGAAGGAGTCCATATTAGTATCTACTCTGATGAACGACTTCAAGCTATCTCATCTTTTTTAAAATAAGTGTTCTTTCTTAAATATTGAACCACATCTGCTGTGCCAATACATTGCTTTCACTGTTACATTTGAATATGTAGTGAGGCCCAAGTTATTAATTTAAATTATTGAGAGGGATAGTTAACAATAATGATAAATTTATTTCTTTTCAACAACTTCACAATTAAACAATGGCCCTAATATAATATGAAATATTTCTTACCTATAGAAGTAATTGTACGTTAATTGTCAATCTGGGGAAGTTATTCCTCTTAGTTAACTGGCATTCTCAGAGAAACATTTTTCCATTAGGGCTACCAGGGCTCTGTTTAGTGGACTGCAATAGTAATTACAGAGCAGTACCTTACTTTTTCAGAAGTTTAAAACAATTCCCAAAGTCCCTGACACACTCATTTTGTTTTCATCACCTCATATACAAGCAAAACAGTCCAGAGCCAAATGTTTGATTGGCTTATATATGTTTTGGGAAACAGATTTGACATCTAGTTATTTTTCTTAGGTTAGTGATAAAATTGGTTTGCATTTACTGCTTGAAACCATACCAATGAAGAGAGAACAGGTAACAGAGGTGTGTGTGTGTGTGTGTGTGTGTGTGTGTGCACGTGTGTAGGTGGAGGTGGGTGGAAGGATGGGGTAGAAGGCAGAAAACCATCTTAGAGTTTCAGACTTTCTGTAGATAACCCATTGTTTGAATAATTCACATTTAGAATTGACTACATTAAGTAAAATCCTAATTTAATGAATTCCAATTGGTCAGATAATAATAGATGACATACCCATAACCCTACTTGTTCATTGCTTGATTGCTTGACAATCCTCCTTGCCCAAATTATCACAGAGAGCAAGGAATTTAACAGAAAGACCCTGGGAAACCCAGGAAGAGCTTAAAAATCCTTGCAAAGAATAGTCAGCCACTTCTGTCATTGGTTCTGGATAGATGAAATTTCATTCTACTTTTAAAATAAATGAATTCTAAAACAGTGAAATACAAAGTCAATATTCAGAAATCAAAGGCATTTTTGTATGCGAACAATGAAATACCAGAAATGGAAATCAGGAAAAAAGTCTCATTTGATATAGCAACAAGAAATAAAATACCTAGGAATAAACCTAACCAAGGAGGTAGTTTTGTACTCAGAAAACTACACAACACTGAAGAAAGAAATTAAGGAAGACACAAACAAATGAAAACATATACCATGTTCATGGATCAGAAGAATTAACAACATCAAAATGTCCATACTACTCAATGCAATTTATAGATTCAATGCAATACCTATTAATGTACCAATGGCATAGTTCACAGATATAGAACAAACACTTCAAAAATTTATATGGAACCATAAATGACCCTGAATAGCTGCAGCAATTTTGAGAAGAAAAAAGTAGGAGAGATCACAATACCTAATATCAAACTCTATTACCAGGCCACTGTAATCAAAACAGCCTGGTACTGGCATAAGAACAGACACATAGACCAATGGAACAGAATAGAGAGCCCAGAAATAAACCCAAGTCTCTATGGTCAATTAATATTTGACAAAGGGGGTAGCAGCATAAAATGGAGAAAAATAGCCTCTTCGACAAATGGTGTTGGGTGAGCTGGACAACTACCGGAAAAAAGTGAAACTTGATCAGCAACTTATTACACTATACACAAAAATAAATTCAAGGTGGATAAAAGACTTAAATATAAGTTGTGACAACATAAAAGTCCTTTAGGAGAACATAGGCAGGAAAATCTCAGATATTCCACAGAGCAATATTTTCACTGATATGTCCCCCAGAGCAAGGGACATAAAGGAAAGAATAAACAAATGGGATCTCATCAAATTAAAAAGCTTCTGCATGACTAAAGAAATCAGCATTAAAATTAAAAGAGAACCAACCATATGAAAAAAACATTTGCCAATGATACCTCAGACAATGGTTTGATCTCCACAATATAGAAAGAACTCACATGACTCTAAGAAGACAAACAACCCAATTAAAAAATTGGCAAAGGACTTGAATAGACAATTCTCCAAGGATGACATACAGAGGGTCCAGAGACATATGAAAAGATGCTCAATATCACTAGCCATCAGAGAGATGCAAATTAAAACCACAATGAGATACCACTTCACGCTGGTGAGAATGGCCATCATAAACGAGGCAACAAACAAGTGTTGCAGAGATTGTGGAGAAAAGGGCACCTTAGTGCACTGCTGGTTGGATTGCACACTGGTGCAACCACTGTGGAAAGCAGTATGGAATTTCCTCAGAAAACTAAAAAATGGAATTGCCTTTTCACCTGGCAATTCTGCTGTTGGGATTATATGCTAAGAGCCCTGAAATACAAATTCAAAAGAACCTATGCACTCCAATGTTTATAGCAGCACAATTTACAATAGCCAAGTGCTGGAAGTAACCTAAGTGTCCATCAGTAAATGAATGGATCAAAAAACCATGGTACATTTACACAATGGAATACTATACAGCAAAAAGAAAAAAGGAGCTCCTTCCTTTTGCGGTAGCATGGATGGAACTGGAGAGCGTTATGCTAAGTGAAATAAGCCAGGCAGTGAAAGACAAATACCATATGATCTCACCTTTAACTGGAAACTAATCAACAAAGCAAACAAGCAAGCAAAATATAACCAAAGACACTGAAATTAAGAACAAACTGGCAGTAACCAGAGGGTAAAGGGTAGGGGATAATGGGAGAGAAAAGGGTGAAGGGTTTATAGGAACAAGTATAAAGGACACATGGACAAAAACAAGGGTGATGGAAACAGGGGAGGGAGGTGGGGATGGCTGAGGTGCTGGGGAAGGGTGGGGGAAGGGGCAGAAAACTGTACTTGAACAACAATAAAATTCAAAAGTATTTAACAAAAATAAAAATAAAATAAATGCATTCTTTGATTGATTGATTCATTGACTAATTGATTAGTTCATTCACTTATTTTATATATATACATATATATTATGGAATATATAATCTATATCATCTGTCATGTGCAGATATGGTTTCTCTGTGTTCTTAAGTGGCCCCTAGTCTAGTGGAATGCAGATAAATTAATAGATGATGACAATATAGAGTAAAGAGGTGAACTCTGGTTGTCTGGTGGATCAGTGAGAAAGGAATTCTGTGAGAATGTCTGTGAGATAGCCATTGAGGGTTCTGAACATGTGACCAGTGAGAATGTGAACTCTTTGCCTTTTCTGAACACTGTAGGGAAATCAAGGGAAAAGGCTGATAGATAAGAATAGATGAGCTTAGATGAAATGACAGGAGAAGTGAAAAATGGTGGCATATTTTTGCATGATTTATTCATAGAGAAAAATAGGAAAGAAACAGGAAAGGCTTGGGGGTTCTACCAAAACTGTTGCTGACAGAAAAGGAGATTGAGAATCAGGAAGCCTTGGTTAGAAAGTATGATGAAGCTTCTGAGAAGAGATGGAGGCCTGCGGCCAGTATAATTGGTTTTACTGTGCTCAGCTTGGGGGAGCCAGTCCTGGAGTGTCAGCAGAGGGGCTGCTCTGGGACCTTTCTGAAATGTGTTTCTCTTTAGTCCCAAATTACTTGGAAGCTTTTTGGCTTGTATGGACTCCTACAAAAAAAAAGTGATCTCCATGGTAAAATCGTTCATGTGTTTTTTGTAAATGCTGCAGCATGCCATCAAGATGATTTAGCAGATTCAGAAGAGCCTGATAAATTCCTTATAGCAAATATCAAGGGAGAGGTACCTTTGAGTTTCCAGTCTTATGTTGTAGATGCTCTGAATGGTGAGCTTCCAAAGAAACTTTTGGAGTATCTAATATTTCTAAGGAAAGCATTCTGGTTCCCATTTTACAGCAACACAGAGGCAGCCTTAGCAACTAATGGATTTTACATCTGGAAAGTGAGGGAAAAAATTAAAATATTTGGCCAATGACTAAAATATTTCCACATTATCTAGCCTTTAAAAGATCACCTATGAGACACTTCAGTTTTAGAACTGTAGAAGTTAAATAAAGTAAGTAATTAATTCAATCTCTAACTACTTTGGGAATACTTTTCAATATTCTGCCTAGTATAGATTACACGGGGGGAAATGTGGAGTTGAATCAGGTGGCTCAGCCATATAGGCTTGCCACTGAATCTGCTTTTGGAGAGAAAGGGAATTAATTTAATTTTAGGAAGGTCTCCAAGGGCTCCAGAATGAGTAGAGCAAGAGGGACCAGCATTTTCTGTTCTTTTCTGAAGGGCTTTAATTTATTTCTTCTTCTGAACATCCAAAGGGGCTCTGGAATGCCTTCTGAAGCCCTTTTTTTAATCACCCTTTTAATCTTACTTCTTACCTTTTGTTGCTTTCTTCTTTTGGTGTCTGGGGAATGAAGACTGCAACAGAATAAGCACAAAGCACAGATGATTTACAGTGATGATTCTGTGTTGATACATATGGGTATGGGAGTCAAGGAGGAAAACTGGATTGAAACAATATATTGATATATGTAATTTGTTAGCCACTGGGTTCAGATGCTCAACCAATCCTGGGTCTATGTAGAATGTGGCTCAGTGTTATTGTCCTTTTTTCTGGATATTATTCACTTGAATCCTTAACAATTTTTATCTACCAAGTAGAAGGACCCAGGGGGATTACTGTCTGGGTACCCACCCAAATGTCAGAAGGATGGTCAGAGAGGATATTTTTAATATTAACAATGTCACACTGGGGGGGGTCATAAGCTGGGACATATACTCAATAAGTTATACTTTGTAGATAACTTTGAAACAGATTTACCAAGCAGTAAATGTCAATTCTATCTTATTATAATCATGTTGTATTCAAGCTAGTTTTGTGTGACTACTTTATCCAAGTCATTACCTAGCCATAGGTAGTAAGACTAGTGTCTCAGTCCTGCTGCCTTTTGTCTTGTCCTTATCTTTAATTTTCCTGTCCTTTGACCTTCTTTCTTCTTGTGCCTGCTTCAGGAATCTTATGGCCCTTTAACAACAATTGTGAATGCTTGCTATGTGTCAGGTTGCATTCTTTAGATGCACTAAATGATTTAATCCTTTAAAATCCCAATGAATGAGATTCTATTTTTCTTTCCTATTTAGCAGATAAGGAAACTAAAGCTTGGCAAATTTAAATACTTTAATGTATTAGTCATCTTTTGCTGAAGTTACAAACAAATAACCAAGTATCTTGGGCCTTAAACCAGAGTCTGGTAAAATTTTTTTATAAAGGGCCTGATAGTAACTATTTAAAATTTTGTTGTCCACATGGCCTCTGTCACAACTACTCAGCTCTGCCATTGAAGTACAAAGATAGCCAGATAAACTATGTAAACAGGTAAGATTGGCTGTGTTTTAATAAAACTTTGTTGATAGGCACAGAAATTTGAATTTCATAGAACTCTTATATGTCATGAAATACTATTCTTTTCATGTGTTTGTAAACATTTAAAAATGTAAATACATTGTTAGCTCACAAGCTATACAAGAAAAAAGGTAGGTTTGTGGACCCTTGATTTAAACATCTACTTACTTCTTGTTCACATTATGTGAGAGCTGCAGGTCAAATGTAACACTGCTAGGCTGTATCCAGCTTGGCTATGCTTGGCCCCAGTTATTTTTATTCTAGAACCCAGAGTGAAAGAGCAACCAAAATGCACAGTACACTGTTCTCATAGGCAGAAGCAAGAGAGACAAAGCCAAATCATACAAGCTCACTTAAAGCTTGCTTGTGCTGATGTTAGGTTCACTCATACTCCATTTGCCAAAACAGGTTACATGGCCAAGTACAAAGTCAGTGGGGCAAGAAAGTACACTCTGCCTTTGGGAAGTCATGTCCAGGGAGAGAATAAATTATTGTAAATTAGTAAAACTAGTAAAATAATTTACCATTTTATCTAAGATTGTATGATGGAACTTGAGGTCCAGGGTTTCTTGCTCTGAAATCTGTCCTCTTAACCACTCGGCTCTGCTGTTTCTGCCTCTGGAATGACTTTGCTTCTCCCTATATACATACTCCCTTGATTATCTTTTCAGTTACTGTCTGTTGCAGCTTTCCCATGTAAGTATTTCTTTTCTTCTGAGTTGCTCTAACCATAGCCTCAGACTTCATCGTGCTGCATGGATTTTCTTGTATTTTCCTCCTCTCCCTCCAACCATAGCAGCAGGACTCAGTGCAGACTATGAAAATACAAATCCAGACTGTCTAGCCAAACAAGTCACTGTTTTCCCTCTTACTTTCTGCATAAATTGTGGAAAGGGCTGTGTACCTCCTCCAGGAAGACTGGCTTCCTGGTAGAAGACACCAGGAATAAATTCTAGTTGCTTCCCCAACCTGCTCCCATCTCTCCCCTTCTATGAAACAATAGCTGACATTAGCATCAGATTTTAGAGTTTACAAAGCTCTTTCTCTTTATCACTATACTTGATCCTCATGACCACACAAAGAGGAAGACATGATTATTACTACTTTACAGATAAAGAAACTGAGTCTGAAAGACAATTTAAAGTTTTCTTGAAGAACAAATTAGTTAGTTAGTTACTTAGTGGTGGAGCCAGGACTCAAACCCAGGGCTCTTTGCAATCACCCAGAAACACACCCTGTCTTTGATGTTTCCTAATTTCCTCCCTTTAAAGCATTCCTACTACTATGAGGCAGGATTAGAGTTCTTCCTCCCCTGGGATTTCAAGAACCTTAAAAGTACTGGCAGAAGTGAGGTTTAACTCTTTAGTGCTCACTGTGTGGGATTTATATCAGTCTTGACTCAAAGGTCATAGTCACTTGAACGTGAGAAATTGTGACTGCTAGTGCACTGGAGTCCTCAACCATCTGATTTCTCAGCTATTTCATCCTTCAAGACCTGCTTTAGTGGCATGTCCTATGTAAAGTCCATCTTTATCTTCCCTAGTCAAAGGAATGAGTGCTCTCTTCTGTGCTCCCATAGTCCTCAAGCTCCCTTCATTTATAGACTATCCCTCTGTGTTATAATTGATTATTTGCTATTGTGTCTCTCTCACCAGGCTCTGAGCTCCTTATGAGCACATACCATGTTTGCTCCACCTTTGTACTTTCTACCACAACAGTTATCCCTCTGCCTTGCACTTATCTTGTTGCTTCCTTACTTGCTCTGCTGAAATCCATGAGGACAGACACTCCATTCGTTTTCTTTACTGCTATACAACCATGTTCATAGCAAGCATAGGACCTGACACATGGTAGAGGCTCAATAAATGGCCAGTGAATGTTAGGATTTAGTTGTTTCCCACTTATATGTACCCACCTGAGGTTGGGGTCAGTGAGAGCTGCCTTGTGTAATTGTAATCAGACATAGAAAAAAAAATCTTCTCCTGCCCGGAATGTAAGCAACTCCCAAATTCAGTGGGAATTGGGAAGGTGGAACCATTATTTGGTTACTACTGTTTGTTTTCCCACATTACATAGTCCTTTGAGGCCAGCTGGAGAAACAGTTAGTAAAATCTGAGTGGAAGAAGAGCACCATTCTAATTCCTTTTGTTTCCTTACTCAGATTCCAATCATCTGAGCAATATACTATTAAAAACATCAAAACTCCAAAACATAGCACTGAAAACATAAAAGAGGAAGGCCCTTTTTATCAGCCTGTTTCTCCATGTTCTCACTTTACAAGCACTTGAACTCTGAAGTAAAACTCAGCATGATATGAAAAAGTTCCAGTCACTCTGATTTGCAATTTTCTTGGACAATGGAAAACTATTTGTTTGTCTATGAAAGTTCACTTTCTGCCATCTGTACATGAACTCCAGTTAAAATTATTAGGAAACTTTTTTAGCTTGCTGAGTATAATCTATTCATGCTCATGTTTGTCATAAGTTACCAGAAGCTTTGCGTCTTCTAGTAAACCGTTAATGTAATTCAGTATGTGATGAACAAAGTTAACCATGCCCATGTTGTTTGGGCATGGTTAAAATTAGGAGAGAGCAGCTTTTATCCAATATGGTCAGAAATGTATCTTACAGATGGAAGCTATGATGGAATACTGCTTTAAAGAAGTAGCCCCTATATTGTGCAAAACACCCACATCCACACCCTCAAACCTCAATGCACTCCACTCCTTCTGTACTTTGTCATCGAGGGCAGACAGAGAAATTATAGCCAAGATGCATGATTTAGCAGATGTTTTGCAAAAGGTTCCATTCTTCTGGCCATCAGCACATGTGGAACTGTCAGGAGCCTTGTAAAGATTTTATAAGCCTTATAAGTCATAGTTTATTGAGCCTGGAGTGGAATTTAATATATCATCATGGTTCTGGAAGTTCCCTTCTTTTTGTCTGATATAGTCTGTAGCTTTATTTACCTTTAAACCAAAAATGTTGGATATAATAATATACAGGTGAAGCTCCTAATTGTTGCCCTCATGTTATTGATTTCTAGGCCTGGCTCCTTGTTTGTTTCATGATGGCAACATTCTTATTTTTTCCTTTGGGAATGTTGGTATCAGCACACCGAATCAAGATTTTAGCTAGCTTTTAGTACATTTTATTTTCCTTTGGAGGACACATTTCCCAAAGTTTCTTAGTGATCCTAAAGTCTTATAAAATTATCTAGCAACCACATTTTACCAAAACTATTATATACTGTTGAAGTTCCAGTCATGACAAAAAGACTTAGGATATCCCAGACATTATAGCACTTATTAAAACTAAGACTAAAATGTGACATACAAAGCTTTCTGGGAAATCGAATATTCCAGGCAAATGTGATGCCTGGCCAGCTCAGTACATCTGTATGTTGGGTTTGTTTTGCCAAATCTGAAGACTATGTGAGCAGATTTATTTGCAGCACTGGGAAGAAATTGCAACTGCCATTTGGTGAGCACATACCTCTCAATAACTCTGTGAGATTGATATCTTTTTTAAGTCCCCATTTTATAGATGAAGAATTTGAGGCTTAGAGAGATGAAGTGTGAGACCCAAAGGACATGAGCCTTTGGCTGCCTAGGACTTAGGTCTCTTGACTTTTTATTACACCACAACTTTCCACTTATGTTATGAGAGATACCATAATGTCAGTTATGGTCTAGTATAAGTTTGGAAAGACTGAACCATTGAAGCCAGATAGATGAAGATTCAAACCCCCTTAGGCAGGAAGGTTTTTTAATGTCATTTCTTCTTATCAATATCTTCCTTAAAGCTTTTCTTGACCTTTTCCTCTTCTCCCCTCAACAAATGTGTTGCTGTCCTTCTTTGAATCTCTAAAGTACTTTGTATTTATTTTTTATCACAAATTATCAAACTATAATAATTTGAACTATAATAATGTGTTCATTCCTTGATCTCTAGACAGCTATTTTTGAGACTTTCTTATGTGCAAAGCTATGTGCTCAGTATTCTGGAGACACCAAGATAAAATACATTTGGACAATGCCTATAAGAAGCTCACTCTCTAGTATAGTATAGAAGGCATATTAATAGAAACAATAAGATTGCTCCTTATTGAATGCCTATTGTATGCTAGGTCTGGTGCCAACCATTTTATAACATTTTTTTCTTTCTTGTTTTGTTTTGGCAACAGAACAACTTTTTAAGTATATTTTATTGATTATGCTATTACAGTTGTCCCAATTTCTTTCTCCCCTTTATACCCCCTCTACCCTACACCCTCTCACCCTCCAGCATTCCCCCCACTTAGTTCATGTCCATGGGTTGTACATATAAGTTCTTTGGCTTCTTTGTTTCTTATGCTATTCTCAATGTCCACCTGTCTATTTTATGCCTACTAATTATGCTTCTTATTCCCTATCCCTTTCCCCCCCAAATCTTCCCCTTCCCCTCCCCATTGATAACACTCCACATGATCTTCATTTCTGTGATTCTGTTGCTGTTCTAGTTGTTTGCTTAATTCTGGTTTTGTAGGTTCAGTTGTTGATAATTATGAGGTTATTATCATTTTATCGTTTATAGTTTTTTATCTTCTTCTATTTCTTAGATAAGTTTCTTTAACATTTCATATAATAAGGGCTTGGTGATGATGAACTCCTTTAACTTGACCTTATCTGGGAAGCACTTTAACTGCCCTTCCATTCTAAATGATAGCTTTGCTGGATAGAGTAATCTTGGACATAGGTTCTTGCCTTTCATGACTTTGAATACTTTTTCTCAGCCCCTTCTTGCCTGCAAGGCTTCTTTTGAGAAATCAGTTGATAGTCTTATGGGAACTCCTTTGTAGGTAACTGCCTCTTTTCCTCTTGCTGTTTTTAATCTCTTCTTATCTTTAATCTTGGGTAGCTTAATGATGATGTGTCTTGGTGTGCTTCTCCTTGTGTCCAATTTTTTGGCATTCCCTGAGCTTCCTGGACTTCCTGGAAGTCTATTTCCTTTACCAAATTGGGGAAGCTCTCCTTTATTATTTCTTCAAATAACTTTTCCACTTGTTGCTCTTCCTCTTCTCCTTCTGGAACCCCTGTGACTTGGATGTTGGAGCACTTAAAGTTGTCCTGGGGGTTCCTAAGCTTCTCCTCATTGTTTTGAACTCTTGCTTCTTCATTCTCTTCTGGTTGGATGTTGATTTCTTCCTTGTGTTCCAAACCATTGATTTGAGTCCTGGTTTCCTTCCCTTCACTATTGGTTCCCTGTATATTTTGCTTTATTTCACTTTGGGTAGCCTTCATTTCTTCCTTCATTTTGCGACCGAGCTCAATCAGTTTTGTGTACATCCTGATTACCAGTGTTTTGAACTCTGCATTGGACAGGTTGTTTATATGTTCACCTCTGAGCTCTTTTTCTCGAGTTTGGATCTGTTCTTTCATTCGGGCCATATTTCTTCTTCTTGACACACCTATTAAGTTGTAAGGAGGCAGAGCCTTAGTATTCACCAGGGCAGGGCAACCTTCTTTGTTGCGGTTGTGGTGCTGTCTGTGCGGAAGGGGTCAGAGAGGGAACAATGCTGCTTGCTTGCTCCTCTCTAGCCCCACTTGCCAACAAACTCTCCTGTGAAAATGGGAATTTCTTCAGCCTTCACAATGCCCCCAGTGTTTTACAGCTAGAGGTTTTGAGTCTTTAATTTCCTGGTGAGCCAGCCCCTCCTCACCCATGCAGTCTGCCACCTTGTCCCGTGCCCTCTGCCTGCCTGGCTGCCCATATTCACCCCTCCTACCAGTCTGGATGAATGTTTCTTTAGCTCCTTGGTTGTCAGAGTTCCATACAGTTGGCGATTCTGGCAGTTCTCACTGTTTATTGTTTTTAAATTGATTGTTATCCTTCTTTTGGTTGTACAGGAAACAAAGCATTTCTACCTATGCCTCCATCTTGGACAGAACTCTATAATAATTTTTCAGTTGATTCCTTCTAACAGTTCTGTGAAATAAATATTGTAAATCCTATTTTCCAGGAGAGGAAACTGAGATTAAAGGAGGTTGAATGACTTATTCAACCCTGCTGTTTCCTTAATGAAGGAACTGGGATTTAAGGCAAAGTCTGATTGCCAAGCTCAGTGTTTGTTACTACCCTGCGCTGCCTCTCTACAGAACACTAGATAGAAAGTAAGTTAAAGCATCATAACATGGGTATAGCTAAAGTGTTAAGAGAGTTAAGATGAGGCACAAAGCTTTTGCACTGGTGTTTTTTGCACTGCTCCCTCAACTCCTATCCTCAGTGCTTAGCCAAGTGTTATGAGCACATGGCAGGTGTTCAAAGGATGTGGGTGGAATTGAATATAGTAACTGTTTTCAGTAGTGGGGTTTGTTTGCAATTTGCTCCACATCATGCATCATTCATTCTCCAACTGCAATCTTTTTTTTTTAAGATTTTATTTATTTATTTTTAGAGAGAGAAGGGAGGGAGATAGAGAGAGAGAAACATCAATGTGCAGTTGCTGGGGGTCATGGCCTGCAACCCAGGCATGTACCCTGACTGGGAATTGAACCTGCAACACTTTGGTTCACAGCCCGCACCCAATCCACTGAGCTACGCCAGCCAGGGCTTCCAACTGCAGTCTTGCTGGACAACTGTAGTTGGACTCCCTCCCATGTGTGGCCTTGGGTAGGGATACTGTCACAGAGGCAGAGAAAGAATTTAAAACCCAACATTTAATTTATGATTTAAAAATTTTATTTTTTGATAACAATTGACATTCAATATTGTTTTATATTAGTTTCAGGTGTACAGTTAACTGGTTAGACAATTATGTAATTTATGAAGTGATCTCCCCCAAAATTCAAGTACCCACCTATAATAACTATACATAGTTATTAAAATATTATTGACTACATTCACTATGCTGAACTCTATATCCTCATGACTATTTGGGCATTATCAATTTGTATTTCTTAATCCCCTCATATTTTCACCCATCCCTCAATTCCCCTCTCCTCTGGCAACCATCAGTTTGTTCTCTGCATCTACAAGTCTACTTCTGTTTTGTTTGTTCATTGTTCTTTAGATTCTCTATATAAGTGAAATCATATCGTATTTGCCTTTCTTTGTCTGACTTATTTTACTTAGCATAATACCCTCTAGATTCATCCATGTTGTTGCAAATGGTGATTTCATTCTTTTTTATGGCCAAGTAGTATTCCATTGTTTAAATGTATCACCACTTTTTATCTACTCATCTACTTATAAGCACTTGGGTTGCTTCCATATCTTAGCTATTGTAAATAATGCTGCATTATTTACATAGGGGTGCACATATGTTTTAGAATTAGTGTTCAGGGTAAAACCCAATATTTTAACATAAGTTCTCTATTTTATGTTAGGTGCATTTCTATGATTTGGGAGGAAAATGTTGGTATTGAACTTCTTTTGTTCAAAAATTTTAATATATCAAAAAAGGGGTGCTTGGGTGGGATTTTAGGAAAGTCATTTCTTTCATATTCCTCTTCTAAGGTAAATACCGGATATTCTGTAAAGATTTTGAGTGTTAAATACAGTTATAAGGCAATGAAGTAGAAGGGGGGAATAGATCATTGGGATTAAACACACAGGCTTTGGAATCAGGGTTATCTGGGTTTGAACTCCAGCTTTGTCACTTCTCAACTATGGGGACTTGTAGAAGACATTTAATCTCCCTGAAATTCAGTTTCCTCACTTTTAAAATGGGAATAATATTAGTTCTTTTAGAGATTGCATGAAGTGGTCTATGTAAACTATCCAATATACATGAAACTCTCAGTGAGTATTAGTGATTGTAACACTAACTAAACTACTTAATTGAGACAAAATTTGGACTTATATTTACCATATTCTAGTAGTATTCAGGTAATATTTATTGCCCATATACTAAGGACAATAAATATTAGTTGAATTAGACACATGAATTTTCCCCCATATCTTCATTGCCAAATATGATTTTTAGGGAATGTAACATATGGTAAACACAAGTAATTCCCATAATGAAAGTGAAATACCAAAGAATACACTTACTATTTCTTTTTTTTTCTTTTATTTGTAATTGTTCTTAATTTTCTGAGAGTGAGAGAAATGGCACTATGAGTTCTGGGAAGGCAAGATGTGCTATAGCAAGTATGAAATATCAAATCCCCTTTAAAATTACAACAATTTACAGGTGAAGGAGTATACTGTTAATAATGAGGCTGAGAAATCAGAGGTACATCAGGATCATCCCTGACAAACCTGGACATATGATACCCTACACACAGGTTATGAGCATAAGCTTTGGTGTTAGAAAAACTTGAGCAAATTGAAGGTCTGTTATGCTGTCCTCTACTCTTTATTTATCTCTTTCACTCTGCCTATTGTTATTGGTATCATGTAGTATTTGAAAACATAGGCTCTAGAGTCCCAATAGATCTGGGGTCCAATATTACTCCAGTAAATAACCTTAGAAAAGTCATTTAACCTCTCTGAACCTCTGTGTCCTCATCTGTAAAATGGGTATAATGATAGTACCTATATCATAGTGTTCTACAGATTGTGGTAAGTATGGGAGACTTTCCAAGTGAGAATGTGTGAGACTGTTGTGATTAGAATGCAGAGCATGTCCTGGGTGGTGGGAAGTATTGTGTGAAAAACAGAGTAGGCTAGGTTAGGAGGGTCCAGGTAGTAAAAGGCTTTGAAAGTCAGGCCATACTGTGTGACATCAATGTATTAGTACCAGCAGTGTCAGCTTCTTCTTCAGGTCTTTGCTCAAATTCCACCTTCTAAGTGAAGCTTTCCATAACAATCCCAGGGCTGAACAAAGCAGACAAAAATCTCTGATCTTAGGGATTGTTCAGTCTGGAGTGAGGAGAGAAAGAAAATGAATAAAAAACAAATTTTATATAGATATAGACAGATGATAGATATAGATAAATATAGATATAGATATAGATGATATAGATATAGATATATAGAAGATTGTCATGTGCCATAAAAGAAATGAACAAAATGTTAATAGAGACTAAGAGAAGTAGGGGGTGGGGAGTGCTGGTGATCAGGGAAGTCCTTTCTGAAAAGGTTACACAAGCTGAGATCTGAAGTTTGAGCAAGAAACACATGAAGAGAAAAGGAGGAGCATTCCAGGGAGAATAAAGAGCATATGGAAAGACCCAGATGCAGGAAGGACAACTTGAGAAGAGATCATTTGGTGTTAAGAATAGTAAGCTATGAAGACAATAAAAGAGGTTGATGTGATAGAAAGTGACAGGAGTGGGGGAAGCAGCAGCCTTTAAATAGAGGGTCAAAGAAGGCCTTTGAGGACTTGAGATGAGACCTGAGCAGAGACAAGGAATCAGCCATGCAAAGATCACGAGAAATTCTCCAGTCAGAAGAACAGCCAATATAAGGGCTCCTAGGTATAGCATGCCTGGCCTGTTGAAGAGAAAACAAGGAGACCATACTGGTTGAAGCAGAGTAAAGGGGTAGGGAGTGGGAAGAAATAAAGTTGGAGAACCAAAAAGGAGTCAGATGATACAGAGCCTTGCAAGCCATGGTGAAGATATTTGATTTTACTCCAAATGAGATGAGAAGTGTTATGGGGAGGGTCTTTGTGTCAGAGAGTATTTCAGCCTCTGTCTTCTCTAGAACCCTGAAGACATCTTCTATACTGTTCTTAGGGTTCAAGGGTACACTAATCTACTCTGAGCTATTGTTTGCTGAGTATATCCTGTCTTGCAAACTAGATAGGAATTACCTTGAGTCATGGACAGAGGCTCAGGCATTTGGGAATGAAACGCCCAGAACATTGTGTTTGGGTTGTGATGGCTGGAGTGAACTCTACTGGGTCAGAATCTTGGCGGACACCTTTATTTAAAGAATTAATAAAACAGCGCCTTCCTCTTTGGGCTTTCTGGTCATAACTTTAATTTTTAGGTATAGCTACTTCCAGATCAATTGATAAGGCTCTCCTGGCTTCCTACTACAGTTATGTCTCAGAAACCTCTCTGTTTGCTGAAATGAACTTTTAAGCAGTAATCTTTTTGTTCAGAAGAAATAATGATTATAATAGTATTTAATAAAACTTTAAAGCACTTATTATTGTGCTTTATATGAATTATTTTATTTAAGCTTCACAATAATCTTGTGAAACATGTATTCATGTTACTGCTATTACTATTTTCCAGAAACAATACAGGTTCAGAGAGGTCGAATCATTTGCTTAAGGCTACAGAGCTAGGAGGTAGTATAGCTGGAATTTGAACCTAGGTCTGCCTGATCCCAGAGCCCCTCTTGTTATCACTGTATGTTGCCTCTGAAGGTGAGTTTCTGCATTGACAATCCCTACTTATACAGTAATATGATTGGATTTGTTAAGGCATATCTGCTGCCTTTCCATGTTTCCCTGATACAGGGGATTTTAGGGCTCAAACACATGTCATCTAATGGAAGCAGGAACAGTTTGTTCCTGCTCATGATGAAAATCCAGTTTTCATATTTCTTGAAGGTAGTGATCACATCTTAATAGCTTTATATTCCCCTCAGTTTAAATCACCGAATACTCTTACAAAGTATATGCTCAATAAATGCTGAACTGACTTGAAGCCAATTTCTAAAGGCTAGGGAATTATGTAATTACTCCCATTCCAGCCAGACAAGGCTACTCCAAATTTTTATGTATTTTTAGGGAGCTAATGTTGGTTCAGAGAGGTTCATGAGTATGTTTGAAGTGGGTGGAGGGGAACTGCCATTTTTCTAAGTCCCATGAATAATATAAGAAGGGAAATGTGAGCTGCCTACCCTTCATCCAGTAATACACTTAGTTTATGAAAATATATAGCATTTTTCTTAAAAGAAATAGAGACAATGGGGAGCTTAATAATTTATACTTCGCCATTCTAATCAGTACCTTAACATAGGTCTCTATTCAGGAATTGGAAGAGAACTGTATACTCTCACTGGGAACTAGAACACATGCCAGTGGTTGCAAGGAGTTTAGCAGCTTTGCCTGTATACTTAGGTCTGCACTGGTTGGTATAGCATGTGGATCAGATCAGAAACTAGTAACGACCATTTTGTTTTGACACTGAATTAAAATGAGGGGAGAGAAGGCATCTGTTCCATGTGATTTAAAGGAAAAGAATGCATAGCAAAATTTTTAGCTTGATGTACCATTAACATAAGAATATGTGATCCATCCAGGCTAGGTTTAAAAACATACAGGATTGTTTAAAACTAGAGTTATCCCAAACAATGCTAGAACTAGGATTGTCCCAAATCTGGAAATAGTTTAGTTGTGTAATAAAAAAGGGGCAGAAAATGTACAGGAGCCTAATAGTAAGAGCAATTCAGTTTTACATACAGAGAGATGTTTTACATATAGGTACAAATCCATACTGTAGAATAGATTTGTTACCAAAAGTCTATTTTTTCCTACAATAATAATGCAGTTACCAATTGTTGAGCCTAATTTATTTTTCAGGCTTGGTGATAAGTACTTTGCATTCATCATCTCATTTAATTCTCAAAACAACCCTGTGAAGTAGGTGTTATCTACTTTTTTACTGATGTGGAAACTGAAGCTCAGAGTGGTTAAGTGGTCAAGTAACTTGTTCAAGGTCACACAGCTAGTAAGTGGCAGAGCGTGAATTCTGAAGTGAATTCCTGGTTTTAGGAGGTTTTTTTTTTTTAAATAAGGGTAGAGCTACCAACTCTGAGGATGAAGACCTGAACCATTCCTAAAATGAGGTACTATAGAGGATTACATCTCAAGAACTTTGTCGTGTGTGTATGTGTGTGTGTGTGTATTTTATGTTCTTTAAAAGAAAAGTGGATAATTTTCTTTTTAAAAATATTTTATTTATTTACTTTTAGAAGGGAAGAGATGGAGAAAGAAAGGGAGGGAAACATCAATGTGTTGTTGCCTCTAGCATGTCCTCCGCTGGGGACCTGGCCTGCAACCCAGGCACATGTGCTACACTGAAAATCAAACAGGCAACCCCTTGGTTCGAAGGCCAGCACCCAATCCACTGAGCCTCACCAGCTAGGGTGAAAGTGGGTGATTTTCATCATGCTTCTTAAATAATGATTTCCTAATTGTCCTTAATACTAACAGCCACTTAGTGGTTAAGTGATGTTTTTTAGGAAGTTCTCTCTTGGCAGTTGCTTTTTTGTGAAAGATGATCAAAAGCACATCAAGAATGCCAGTCAATGCCATAATTATTTACTTAGTATAAATTTACAATAACAGGAAAATATGTTCATGGAAATAAAATATCATCTAAAGAATTTAAAGAATTGAAAATGTTTCTCATCTTTGTTGTTTGGCCTTACCTTCCTTTAAAAAACAAACAAAACTGTTTATCACTTTGTCATAGGAAACAATGACTGTGTTGATAAAAAGATAAGCTTAAGTAGGAACAATAAATAATTATCATCTTGAATGAAAAGCCTTTGTAAAAATTTTTTTCAATCCTTGAAATATTCTTTTGAAGAAAGACACATGGCTTAAGGGTTAATTGATAAATCAGACACCATGGAACTGCACCTATGTCTGCTCACTGCTGAAATAACATCAAAATTGATAGTTTAGTGGTACTAAAATTAGATCAACTCAGTTGCTATCACATTCTCCTTTATGGTCCCTGTGCTCCCACTAAATCAGTTGCTCCTTTTTTTTTTCAACATATGTAGTTTATTCAGAATATGATACAACAATATTAGATTCTGCCCATTCTATACAATGTGAGGTAGTATATTTGCTCCTCATATATACCCTATGCTTTCCTTGCTTTCTGTCCTTGCTCATGGTGGTCTCTCTGCCTAGAATTCCTTCTTCCTCTGTTGTCATATATCCAAATTCTCACCCATTATTCTAGGCTAGCTCAGGTGTCACATCCTCTATGAAGCTTTCTCTGATTTCCTCATAAAAACAACAATTCTCTTTAGTTTCTCTATTTCTATCTCTATTACCTTAGCAATCCCATAGCACTTTGCTTTTATATTTCTTGAGGCTCCTCTCATTTTCCACATTGAAATTTAGTTTTTAATGTAGTTGTCTTAGGTCATGTACTAGTCTTTAGATTTCCTGGAAGCAGAACATATTTTCATTCAGCTTTGGTCTTCCTCAAATGCAAAACACAGTATTATGAACATAAGAGTCACTCAGAAACATCCATTCAGATTTGAGTGCCTACCATGTGCCAGACACTGGGTATGCAGGACAAGTAAAACAATTCCTACCCTCAAAATATTCATGGGAGACAAACATGTTAGTAAACTATTTCAATATGACCTAGCAAATAATAAGGTAGAGTCACAGAGAAATTTTGAAGCCCAGACTTGGGCTTGACCAGGGAGAAGGTGTAGTCTAGAAGATGAGGGGTCTTGGTCAAGAAGTATATAAATTTATTATTTTAAGGTGAAGCCATTCTAGAAGATGGCAGTATTCAGGATGTGACCATGAGTGCTGAGTAAGCCAATGAATATCAGTCCAGGATATAGGATCACTTTTTCAACTAGCCAATGGTGCCAGGATTTGGGGTGGAGAGGTTACCAGTAAGCCAGATGCCAGAGTCTTGAGTGAATGAAATGGAATGTTCATGAGAGGGGTAAATAGTCATACTAAGAAGGAGTAAAACATGGTATCTCCAGATGGTATGGCCATGATAGGCAGAGGGGTTTTTCATGGATCTGGAGCAATGGTCTGGTAAAGAAATGGGGAAGTAAGAGGATTATGGTTCCCTACTCTATTCTACCCTCTCTACTCCAGATTTGTGACATTTAAGAGATCAAACAGCTTTAGTTGGTGAGAGTTGCATAGTGAGGCTTATTGTCTTTGTAAAGAACTAGGTCTCTGTTAGGGCAGGAAGTAGAACATCCATTCTGTGAAAATACTGAGGGTATAGAGGTGCTTATTTATACGTTGAATAAACCTATATAAAACAGATAAAATGGGATCACTGGAAGGGACTTCAATAATAACCTAGTCTACAATTATTGTTTTACAGCTGAAGACTGAGACCCAATAAAAAGATGTAATTTTTGTCCTTGGGCTTCAATAACTAAATTTCTCTTATTTTTCAAGCAGTTGTTTTGATACATAGATAAGTGTTTCTCAAAATATTCTTCAAGCACATGAACAGTCTATAAAGGCTTCCCAAGGTAGTCTGTGAGCTGTTTCATAGTACAGTGCTTCTAATAAGATAAACACATGAAAGCATACAAATACATCATTTTGATATTAAGATCCTGTGTATGAAATTCTCTAAAAATATGTCAATAACTCAGTGACATTTGCCACAGTGGCATGTTTTCCCTAGATATTTATGGGTGATTCCTTCTTCTCATCCCTAGACCTAAACAAATAGTGTGCTTTTTGGCTGTATGTTCTTTGAAACTTCTACCCATACCACTCTGCTAACAGAGCTCTCACTAAGGTTGCCAATGACCATCAGGTCATTAAATCTAATAGGTACTTTTCAGCCATCATATTTGACCTCTCAGCAGCATTTTATATTAACAATCATTTCCTTTCTGAAGTACGTTATATCCTTGCCTACTATGAAACTACAGTGTGCTGGGGGGGGGTTTGCCCATACTTTTGGTCTTTGAGGATTTATTCTCCTCTATTTGGCTATTAAGTATTAAAGTTCATCATGATATTGTTCTAGATATTCTTAAAAACTCAGCCCATACTCTATATCTGAGGGATTGAATCTATTTTCATATCTTAAAATATCAACTTTATGCTACAGATAGGAAAATGTATATCTTGTACACCTGCAACTAATACAATATTGCATGTAACCTGTAATTGAAAACAAAATTTTTAAAAATTATATCCCCAACCCATTTTTTTGTCTGAGCTCTAGACCTCCGTGTGCACCTCAGCATCTCCACTTTGTTATCTCAAAGGCATCTCAAATTCTACTTGCCTGAGAGTGAACTCAAGATTGCTTCACCCATTCTTGCTACTTCTCCAGTGTTTAATATCAGAGTGACAGAACTACCTGTTCCACTGTACATACAAAAACCCTGAGTCATTTTCATTTCCTTTTCTCTCAAACTTTTTATTTAAAGTATATAATTCAATGGTTTTTAGTATATTTATAGAGTGTGAAACCATCTTTAGTAAATATACTTTAGACTTTGCTTTTTAATAATCTGACACATCTTATAATGTCTAAACTTTACAGAGTGATATTTCCTAGATGGTAAGTTTTTGTTGGTCTTTTTAAAAAAGATTTTATTTATTTATTTTTAGAGAGGGAAGGGAGGGAGATAGAGAGAGAAACATCAATGTGTGGTTGCTGGGGGTCATGGCCTGCAACCCAGGCATGTGCCCTGACTGGGAATTGAACCTGTGACATTTTGGTTCACAGCCCACACTCAATCCACTGAGCTATGCCAGCCAGGGCAGTTTTTGTTGGTCTTAATAACTACTGTTATTTATATGCACAAGAATAGAAATAATAGAGACTAGCCACATTTTGATTATTATGTGATATAGGCATTTTTACTGCCTAGGTTGGAAGATAGTGTTTGGGAGCTTACTTTTGCTTTGTTCATGGAATTTATTGGGTTAATCAATAATGGTTAGGTTTTCTGGCTATAATTACCAGACACTGGACAGAGAACAAAAAGCTAACAACCATGTTAAATATATAGAACACAAGAACACAGATTTAACAGAATGGAGTTTTACAATAAAATAAAATTAAAATAAAATAAAATAAAATAAAATGAAATAAAATAGTTAAGACTCATAATAGTCTGCTTCATAGTTTAGTTGAAATTTTACAACACATACAATTTCTAATGAAAATATATTGAAAAATATTCTAATGAGAAAAAATTTGCATGATAACTTCTGAGCAGAAATCATTGACTTCAATGATATTCATTTTAATTTTACCATTCAAAGCAAAATGAGGTAAAAAGACTAGAAATTCTCTTTGATAACTCAGAATTAGTTGATAATGTAACTGAATTGTGATGTGTTTGAAATATCTGAATATAAGATAATTTTTTACTCCTAACTAATAAACAAGAACATTATTAAATATCTTTACAGTTCAGGTTAGTGTATATCTGGAAACTCAACACCTAGGGCACAAAATTTTCACTTTTTGTCTAGAAGTTCTTTACTACCATTTTTAAAGCTGGAGAAGTCCTCAGAGACCTTTTTGTTAGCGGGTCAGGAAATTTGGGTTTAGAAAGCTTAATAAACTAGTCAAAGGTCACAAAGCTAGTTATTGGCAAATCAGGATTTGAACCCGTGTCTGTCTCTTCACTGGTATTTTTGCCTCTTTTAGGAATCTATAATAAGAAAGAGCAACATACATATTCTCAAAATATATATTATCTTTGTTCTGATTATAACAGTAATTATTGTAAAATATTTAAATATCAGACAACAGCAGAAAGCAGAATGAATTTTGAGCTTTCAATTCAGTCAAACACTAGGTATTTCATATAGATCAAAAGAAAGAGAAGCTATCTTAGTATAGCTTAGAGTTTTAAGCTTGGAAAAGCCTAATTTTTTGAACTTGTGCTTCTTTCTCATACCATAGGAAAGCATTCATTCAAAGTCTATCATTACTGCAGACCCAAATTTAGAAAGTTATGGCTTTGATATTGCTAATCTCGAAGATATCACACAGCAGTTTTGTAAAGTGTTGTGAAATTGAGTGATGTGGAAACAGGACACCACCTGATTACCTTTTGGAACATGAGGTGATTCATTGGAATTACACCTTTGCAAAGGCATGTTACAATGCATTTTTAGATTGCTGTTTTAAACAGTGGTTAACCTGACTTTCTTTTAGGAGGTTTGATCTGCTTGTCAGCTGCTTGGAAACACAACAGGCTCTAAATGAGGGTTTATTATACAAGTAATAAAACCCATAAAGCAAAGTACATGCAGAAAGAAGAAGAGAGATTTTGTTCTGTTTGGTGTGTCTCAGATATTTATTGGTCAAGATGGCATTTGCAGTGGCAAATCTCATTTTCCCCTTCATGCCCCCTCTGGCAGCATATGATGATAGCGCTAGAACTAATGCCACTTGGCTGATCATGAATTGCTGATCAACATTCTAGGCAACAGAGACAAAAGAGAAGACCTAGTAGTCCCCAGAGTACTAATGTGAGGGTGAAATCACTCATTTGAAATGGTTTAAAATTTCATCCTATTTCTGAACAGTAACAAAATGTATTCATTTTCTTTTAGTCATATATGTTGTTACACGGGATACAGTACCTTATTTATGAACTATTTGCAAAGCTGCTCTGCCCATCTTTCTATCCCATTCCCACCAGTATCTTCCAGTATTAAATACTGCACTGTCTAATTTACTAATCTTCCTTTTGTTCTATCCTATGCCTCTAGTTTATATATGATGGGGTAAGGTGAGATGGGTCACACTACTAATAGAAAAAAAAACAGAAAAGAACTAAAAATCCTTATTTATAAATAAAATTTGCATTCTGTGGGTTTAAAAAGTTTAAAAAGACAGATAAAATATTTGGGAGAAGGTGTGAGTTTATGGACAGTTAGGTTCTAGAGCCACTTCCTTAGTAGTTGGAATTACTGTTAAAGGGTCATAAAAGTATTAAGTAAGTCTTAAGAAGGTTCTGAAAATATTTTTTCATATTTTAAGTATATTTTATTAATTATGCTATTACAGTGGTCCAATTTCCTTTCTCCCCTTCATTCTCCTCTACCCAGTACCACCATTTCCTCCAGCATTTCTTCTGCCCCCTTAGTTCATGTCCATGGGTCATGGATATAAGTTCTTTGGCCTCTCCATTTCCTATACTATTCTTCACCTCTACCTGTCTATTTTGTAACTACCAATTATGCTTCTTATTCTCTGTACCTTTTCCTGCACTCTCCCCCATCCCCTCCCCACTGATAACCCTCCACATGACCTCCATTTCTGTCATTCTGTTCCTGTTCTAGTTGTTTTCGTAGTTTGTTTTTGTTTTTATAGGTTCAGTTGTTGATAGTTTTGAGTTTGTTGTTATTTTACTGTTCATAGTTTTGATCATCTTTTTCTTAGACAAGTTCCTTTAACATTGCATATAATAATGGCTTGGTGATGATGAACTCCTTTTACTTGACCTTATCTGGGAAGCACTTTATCTGCCCTTCCATTCTAAATGATAGCTTTGTGTGGATAGCATAATCTTGGATGTAGGTCTTTGCCTTTCATGACTTGGAATACTTCTTTCCAGCCCCTTCTTGCCTGAAAGGTCTCTTTGGACAAATCAGCTAACAGTCTTGTGGGAACTCCTTTGTAGGTAAGTGTCTCCTTTTCTCTTGCTGCTTTTAAGATTCTTTCCTTATATTTAATCTTGGGTAACTTAATTATGATGTGATTTAGTGTGTGCTTCCTTGGGTCCAACATCTTTGGGATTCTCTGAGCTTCCTGGACTTCCTGGAAGTCTATTACTTTTAGCAATTGGGGAAGTTTTTGTTCACTATGTTTTCAAATAAGTTTTCAATTTCTTGCTCTTCCTCTTCTGGCACTGCTATGGTTTGGCTGTTAGAACATTTCAAGTTGTCCCAGAGGTTCCTAAGCCTCTCTTCATTTTTTTTTTTTTGAATTCTTGTTTTTTCATTCTATTTCAGTTGAATGTTTACTTTGTCCTTCTGCTCCAAATCATTGATTTGAGTCCAGGTTTCCTTCCTTCACTGTTGGTTTCCTGTATTTTTTCTTTATTTCATTTTTGCATAGCCTTTACTTTTTCTTTTATTTTGTGACCATACTCAACCATTTCTGTCAGCATCTTGCTTACCAGTGTTTTTAACTCCCTGTCTGATAGGTTGGCTATCTCTTCATCACTTAGTTCTATTTTTGGAGGTTTGATTTGTTCTTTCATTTGGGCCACATTTCTTTGTTTTGGCATGCCTGTCATGTTTTAAGGGGTGGAGCCTTAGTCTCCAGGGTGGGGCAACCCATGTCACTGTGTTATGATGCTGTATGTGGGGTAGGGATTAGAAAGGAACAATGCTGCTTGCTCAGCTCTCAGCTGGCTTTCAGTCATTTTCCCCGGTACCCACAAGCAAATTGGGTTGTTCTGGTGCTGATTCCCAGGTAAGTGGGTTTGTGTATGTTCTAGGACCCTGTGGGTCTCTCCAATGGACTCTCCTGTGAGGTCAGGAGTCTTTCTCACTGTTGCAAACCCTGCAGGACTTTATAGTCAGAGGTTCTGAGGCTTTCTTTTTGTGCACTAGAACGAACCCTCAGTTGTGCAGTCTCTCTCACTCCCCAGTTGTTCCTCCTAGTTTATCTTCATGCAAATGTGGGATGGCCTGGTTCACCAATTGCCACCTTACCCCCCTGGACATCCAGCCACCACCTTGCCACATATCCTTTCTGTCCCTGCTGCCTGTCTCTGCCTCTCCTACCAGTCTGGATAATTTTTTTTTTTTAACTTCTTGGTTGTCAGACTACCATACAGTTTGATTTTCTGGCAGTTCTGGTTGCATTTGTTTTAAAATTTGTTGTACTTCTTTTGGTTTGGGGAAGAGGCAAAGTACATCTATCTACATGTCCCTCTTGGCTGGAAGTCATCAATGTGTTTTTAATTTGCAACTCTCTGATGGCTAGTGATGTTGAGCATTTTTTTCATATGTTTATGGGCCATTTGTATGTCTTCCTTGGAGCAGTGCTTATTTAGGTCCTTTGCCTATTTTTAGTTGTATTGTTTGTTTTGCTGATGTTGAGTTATATGTGTTCTTTATATATTTTGGAGATTAAGCCTTTGTCTGATATATCATTGGCAAATATATTCTCCCATACAATAAGTTCCTTTTCATATTAATGATGTTTTCCTTAGCCATGCATTAGCTTTATTACTTGGTGTAATTCCATTTAGTTATATTTTTATTTCCCTTGCCCTAGGGGATATATGCACAAAAATATTGCTATGTGGGATACCTGAAATTTATTGCCTATGTTTTCCTCTAGGACTTTTAGAGTATGACAACTTATATTTAAGTCCTCTATCCATTTTGAATTTATTTGGTGGATGGTGTATGTTGGTGGTCTAGTTCCATTTTTTTGCATGCTCCAGTACAGTTCTACCAGCATCATTTATTGAAGAGGCCTAGTTTACTCCATTGTATGCTCGTGTCCCCTTTGCTAAATTTTAATTAACCATAGAGACATGAGTTTGTTTCTGGGCTATCTATTCTGTTTCATCGATCTGTGTGTCTGTTCTTATGCCAGTACCAGGTGGTTTTCATTACAGTGGCCTTGTAGTATAGTTTCATAATACGTATTGTGATCTCTCCAACTTTATTCTTCTTTCACAAGATTGCTGAGCCTGTTTGGGATCTTTTTTTGTTTCCATATAAATTTTTGGAGTATTTGTTCTAGAACAGTGAAGTATACCATTGATATTTTAATAAGGATTGCATTGTATCTATAGATTGCTTTAGGTAATATGAACAGTTTAAGGATATTAATCCTTCCAATTCATGAACACAGTATATGTTTCCATTTATTTGTATCTTCTTCAATTTCTATCTTCAGTGTTCTACAGATTTCCAAGTACAGGTCTTTTACCTCCTTGGTTAAATTTATTCCTAGGTACTTTATTTTTCATAAATGAATGCTGGATTTTATTAAAAAGCTTTTCTAGATAGAATGACATGATATTGTGGTTTTAGTCCTTCATTTTGTTTATGTGGTGCATTACATTTATTGATTTGTAAATATTGCACCATCCTTGCATTTCTGGGATAAATCTCACTTAATCATGGTGTATGATTGTTTTAATGTATTGCTGGATCTGGATTGCAAATATTTTCTTGAAGTTTTTAGCATCTATCTTCATCAGAGTTATTGGCCTGTAATTTTCTGTCTTTGTTTTATGTTTACCTGGTTTTGGAATTAGGATAATATTAGCCTTGTACAAAAAATTTGAGTGTCTTCCCTCTTGTTCAATTTTTTTGGATAGTTTGAGTTCTTCTTTGAGTGTTTGGTAAAATTCATCTATGAAGCCATCTGGACTAGCACCTTTGTTTGCTGGGAATGTTTTATTACTGTTTCCATTTTGCTCATTGTTATTGCTCTATTCAGGATTTCTGCTTCTTCTTCAATCAGTTTTGGAAGATTGTATGTTTCTAGAAATTTATCCATTTCACCCAAGTTGTCCATTTTCTTGGCATATAGTTGATCACAGTAATTTTTTGTACTCATTTGTATTTCTGGGGTATCAGTTGTAATCTCTTCCCTTTCATTTCTGATTATGTTTATTTAGGTCCTCTTTCTTTTTTTCTTGATGAGTCTGCTTAAGGGCTTGTCAATTTTCTTTATCTTTACAAACAACCAACTCCTGGATTTATTGATTTTTTGAATTGTTCTTTTAGTCTCTATGTCATTTAATTCTGCTCTGATCTTGGTTATTTCCTTCTTTCTACTCACTGTGGGATTTTTGTTGTTGTTCCTCCAGTTCCTGTAGAAGCAGGTGAGGCTGTTTACTTTAGATGCTTCTATCTTTTTTATGTAGGCCTATACTGCTATGAACTTCCCTCTCAGGACTGCCTTCAGTTATCCCATAAGTTTTGGGCTATTGTGTGTTCATTTTCTTTTGTTTCCAGAAACTTTTTTATTTTTATTTTATCTTTTTAAATTTTATTTTAATCATTGTTCAACTACAGTTTTCTCCCTTTTACTCCGAGTCCAGCCCACCCACCCATCCCTCCCCACTTCCCTCCCATTACCACCCTCCCCCTAGTTTTTGTCCATATGTCCTTTAAATTTGTTCCTGTAAACCCTTCAATTTTCCCCGGAAATTCCCTCCCCTCTCCCCTCTGGTCACTGTCAGCCTGTCCTCTATTTCAGTGTCTTTGACTATATTTTGCTTCTTTCTTTGTTTTGTTGTTTAGGTTCCTATTAAAGGTGAGATCATATGGTATTTGTCTTTCACTGCCTGGCTTATTTTGCTTAGCATAATGCTTTCCAGCTCCATCCGTGCTGTTGCAAAGGGTAGGGGCTCCTTCTTTCTTTCTGCTGCATAGAATTCCATTGTGTAAATGTGCCATAGTTTTTTGATCCATTCATTTACTGATGGGCATCTAGGTTGCTTCCAGCACCTAGCTATTGTGAAATGTGCTACTATGAACATTGGGGTGCATAGGTTCTTTTGGATTGGTGTTTTAGTGTTCTTAGGATATAGTCCCAGCAGTGGAATTGCTGGGTCAAAAGGCAGTTCTATTTTTAGTTTTCTGAGGAGGTTCCATCCTGTTTTCCATAGTGGTTGTACCAGCCTGCAGTCCCACCAACAGTGCACTAGGGTCCCCTTTTCTCTACAACCTCTCCAACACTTGTTTGTTGCTTTGTTTATGATGGCCATTCTCACCAGTGTGAAGTGGTATCTCATTGTGGCTTTAATTTGCATCTCTCTGATAGTTAGTGATATTGAACATCATTTCATGTGTCTTTGGATTTTCTGTATGTCCTCCTTAGAGAAGTGTCTGTTCAAGTCCTTTGCCCATTTTTTAATTGGGTTGCTTGTCTTCTTAGAGTGGAGTCGTGTAAGTTCTTTATATATTTTGGAGATTAAACCCTTGTCTGAGGTATCATTGGCAAATATGTTTTCCCATACAGTTGGTTCTCTTTTTATTTTGATACTATTTTCTTTAGCTGTGCAGAAGCTTTTTATTTTAAATGAGGTCCCATTTGTTTATTCTTTCCTTTATGTCCCTTGCTCTAGGGGACATGTCAGTAAAAAAGTTTCTGCGTGAAGTCTATGAGATTTTCCTACCTATGTTCTTTTCTAGGACTTTAATGGTTCTATGGTTTATATTTAAGTCTTTTATCCACCTTGAATTAATTTTTGTATAAGGTGTAAGTTGGTGCTCTAGTTTCATTTTTTTGCATGTAACTGTCCAATTCTCCCAACACCATTTGTGGAAGAGGCTATTTTTATTCCATTTTATGTTGCTGCCTCCTTTGTCAAATATTCATTGACCATAGAGACTTGGGTTTATTTCTGGGCTCTCTCTTCTGTTCCATTGGTCCATGTGCCTGTTTATATGCCAGTACCAGGCTGTTTTGATTACAGTGTCCTTATAGTATAGTTTAGTGTCGGGTATTGTGATGCCTCCTACTTTACTCTTCTTTCTCAAATTTGCAGCAGCTACTCAGGGTCATTTATGGCTCCATATAAATTTTTGAAATGTTTGTTCTATGTCTGTGAAATAAGTCATTGGTACTTTAATAGGTATTACATTGAATGTGTAAATTGCTTTGGGTAGTATGGACATTTTGATGATATTAATTCTTCCAATCCATGAACACGGTATATGTTTCCATTTGTTTGTGTCTTCCTTGATTTCTTTGTTCAGTGTTATGTAGTTTTCTGAATACACACCTTTTACCTCTTTGGTTAGATTTATTCCTAGGTATTTTATTTTTCTTTTTGCAATTTCAAATGGGATTTTTTTCTTGATTTCTGTTTCTGCTGTTTTATTGTTGGTGTACAGAAATGCCTTTGATTTCTGGATATTGACTTTGTATCCAGAAACTTTTTTAAATAGACTAATATCTTTTACTAATTTAAATGCAAAAATTCATGATGAAATACTCAGACCAAATCCAATAGCTCATTCAAAGGATCATGTACAACAACCAAGTGGAAGTTATGTCTGTGGTGTGTACATCCTATCAACAGAATGAATAAAGAAAAAAACATATAATCATCTTTTTTAAAAACTTTCTTTTATTTTTATTCAAGCACAGTGGTCTTCATTTTCCCTCGCCATTTCCCCCAACCATAGCCATTCCTACTTCCTATCCTTGATCCTACCCCCTTTGGTTTTTTTCTATGTGCCCTTTATAGATGTTCCTGAAAATCACCCCCCCCCATTATCCTCTCCCACCTCCCTCTCTTCTGGCTACTGTCAGATTGTTCTTAATTTTAGTGTTTCTGGTTATATTTTGCTTGCTCATTTGTTTTGTTGATTAGGTTCCACTATTAGGCAAGATCATATGATATTTGTCTTTCACTGCCTGGCTTATTTCGCTTAGCATAATGCTTTCCAGCTCCATCCATGCTGTTGCAAAGGGTAGGAGCTACTTCTTTCTTTCTGCCGCTTAGTATTCCATCATGCAAATGTGCCATAATTTTTTGATCCATTCATTTACTGATGGACACTTAGGTTGCTTCCAGCACTTGGCTATTGTAAATTGTGGTGCTATAAACATTGGGGTGCATAGGTTCTTTTGAATTCGTGTTTCAGGGCTCTTAGTGTATAATTCCAGCAGCAGAATTACCAGGTGAAAAGGCAGTTCCATTTTTAGTTTTCTGAGGAAATTCCATACTGTTTACCATAGTGGTTGCACCAGTCTGCAATCCAACCAACAGTGCACTAGGGTTCCCTTTTCTCCACAACCTCTGCAACACTTGTTTGTTACTTTGTTTATGATGGCCATTTCACCAGTGTGAAGTGGTATCTCATTGTGGTTTTAATTTGCATCTCTCTGATGGCTAGTGATATTGAACATCTTTTCATGTCTCTGGACCCTCTGTATGTCCACCTTGGAGAAATGTCTGTTCAAGTCCTTTGCCCATTTTTTAATTGGGTTGCTTGTCTTCTTAGAGTAGAGTCATGTGAGTTCTTTCTATATTTTGGAGATAAAACCCTTGTCTGAGGTATCATTGGCAAAAGTTTTTTTCATATGGTTGGTTCTGTTTTCATTTTAATGCTATTTTCTTTAGTCATGCAGAAGCTTTCTAATTTGATGAGATCCCATTTGTTTATTTTTTCCTTTATGTCCCTTGCTCTAGGGGACATATTGATGAAATTATTGCTGTGTTGAATATCTGAGATTTTCCTGCCTATGTTTTTCTAAAGGACTTTTTATGGTGTCATGACTTATATTCAAATCTTTTATCCACCTTGAATTTATTTTCATGTATAGTATAAGTTGGTGATTGAGCTTTATTTTTTGCATGTAGCAGTCCAGCTCACCCAACACCATTTGTTGAAGAATCTATTCTTGATCTATTTTATGCTTCTTCTTCCTTTGTTGAATATTAACTGACCATAGAGATTTGGGTTTATTTTTGAGCTCTCCACTCTGTTTTATTGGTCTGTGTGTCTGTTCATATGCCAGTACCAGGTTGTTTTAATTACAGTGGCCTTGTAATAGAGTTTGATATTAGGTATTGTGATCCCTCCTACTTTGTTTTTTTTTTCCTCAAAATTATTGCAGTTATTCAGGGTCATTTATGGTTCCATATAAATTTTTGCAGTATTTTTTCTAGAGCAGTGAAGTCTGCCATTGGTATTTTAATAAGCATTACATTGAATCTATAAATTGTTTTGGATAATGTGAACATTTTGATGATGTCAATTCTTCCAATTTATGAACATGGTATGTATTTCCATGTATTTGTATCTTTCTTAATTTCTTTCTTCAGTGTTCTACAGATTTCCAAGTACAGGCTTTTACCTCCTTGGTTAAGTTTATTCCTAGATATTTTATTTTTGTTGTTGTTGCTATATCAAATGGATTTTTTTCCCTTGATTTCTGTTTCTGATATTTCATTGTTGGTGTACAAAAGTGCCTTTGATTTCTGAATATTGACTTTCTATCCTGCTGTTGTGCCAAATTCACTTATTAGGTCAAGTAGTTTGTTTTTGTTTTGTTTTGTTTTGTTTTTTTGTGGAGTCTGTAGAGTTTTCTATGTGCTCTATCATGTCATCTGCAAACAGTGACAGTTCTGCTTCCTCCTTTACAATTTGGATGCCTTTTAATTAGTTTTCTTTTCAAATATATGGATGGTTTGGGAGGAAGAAGGAAGGAGAAATAGTAAGACTGATAAATAGAAACAAGGCACATAAAGGGAAAAAATAAAATTTAAAACAAAGATAAGAAAGAGAAGGGTGAAGGCAAAGTGGAGGTAGAAGGAGGAAGAGTAAATTATGAGATTTGAAATAAAACTAAAATAGAAAATAATAATAAAAAATAAAATATATAAAAATAAAATAAAATGAAAAAATAGTTAAATAATGGAAACAAAGTTGAAGATAATTAAACAGTATTAAAAAGCTACCAGGAGAAGAAATAATGCAAATTATAAAAAAGTATGAGGTGGAATTCATCTCAGCAGAGTCTAGTGTCTGTTGGCCTACTGTCTTCTCCTTCTTGATCTGCCCTTCATGTCAGCTGGTGTCCCAGTCTAGCTTTAAGCAGCCTGTTTAAGGCTACAAACAATCCACAGTCTGTGGCTGTCTTCCTCAGGCTTGGCTGGTCCTTACTATTCTACCCTGTTAGCTTTTTGTCAGTACAAGGCCCAAGGGTGGTTCATCTAATGTCAGACAGCACTGCATGCACCACTTTCACCTGCCTCTAGAGAGGGATTCTGATGCAGTTGAGAATGTGTGACTCCTGATTCTCTCCTGGGAGGTGCTATTCAGTCTTCAGGGAAGATGAGGGTGTGTTCCCCCACCCTTGTGTCACACATCTTAGTCTGTCCCAGATTATTTCCAACAATGTGTAGTTTCTGATGAATGACCTGTCTGTTTCATGTAAAGGCCAATTGTGTAAAAGGGTCATCTTTCTCCTGCTTGGTGCCGATGGCAGCTCTGTGTGAGAGCCATGGCTGGGCAGGACCATGAATACCTCTTGCTGAGCCAATTTCTAATTTCTCTGCTCTGTTGTTTTCAGTGGTTTAATGTCTGAGGAGGAACCAGCATAGCATCTGATAAAAGTTCATAAGGGGTTCCTTTGGGGATTATCTTTCTTTCCCCTGTGGGTATGCACCTGGCACAGGTTTCTTGAGCCTAGCCTTATTGTTCTGTGGAATTTGCAATCCTGCAAGAGGGGGGGGGGTTGGACATGCCTTCTTCTTCCCAGAGCTTTGTACTATTCCACACTGTGAGTGGCCCTGCTTGGCTACAAATAATCTCAGATGCTCAGCTCTTGCCTGTCCAGCTCCTAGCCCACTGCTCTTTCAGGAGGTTCAGATCCAAATCCTCCATTCTCGGTGCAGCACTCCACTCACCAGCTGCACAGGGTGGGGTCCCATAATCCTTTCATTGTGCAGCCTTCTACTCTTCTTGGCAAGCTGGACTCAGTGGGTACAGACTGCACTTTCAATCTAGCTTCTTTGCTGGCAGGGCAGATGTTTGTGCAAGTGGGGTCCCTGCCTAGCTATGCCTCAGCTCCCCTCTTTAAAGAAAATCTGCATGTGGCACTCATACTGCAGTGCTGAGCCACTTCCTAGCTCTCCATACACTCCACCTCCTCAAAAGATGAAAAGTCTCTTTCTGTCATGGCTGGCTACATCCTGCCAGTGCCTCCAACAGTTTTAGGAGATAGAATTTCTCTCTTGAAGTCTCCCAGTTGGTGCTGCAGCTGTGATATGCTGCTCTCTGTGTGTATGCAGCCCGAGTCTCCTAGATTCCATGTATTCTCCCAAGACTATCCCGATTAGGGTTGGGGGTTCCCTGTGCAGGTCTGGAGCCCACAACTCTGGGAGGGGTAGGCACTACTAAGCTGTGTTTTCTGTCTGTTCTCTCCTCTGCTGCAGGTGCCTTGAGCAGGGTATTCCCCCTTCAACTTATGAAAACTCAGTGGATGGTGTAAAGCATCCTCTGTACTCTTTTGGCTTCAAAAATTCGTATCAGCTAATATTCCATCAATTGTTCTGATCACTTCTCAGAAGATCAACTGAAAATCCCTGCTGGAAGCATGAGCAAGTGGGCTCATCTTTCAGCTACTTAGTTGCCATCTTCACATTTGCTACCTTATCTTTAAAACTGCTGATTCAATACTCAGCTTCAGCTAATCTACTGTTGATTTCTTCTAGTGCATTCTTTATTAATTTTAATTACTTATGCTTAAAGAGAGGGGAAGGGAGGGAGAAAGAGAGGGAGAGAAACATCAATATGTGGTTGCCTCTCATGCACCCCCAACTGGGGACCTGACCCACAACCCAGGCATGTACCCTGACTGGGAATTGAACTGGTGACCCCTTGGTCCAGAGGCACTCAATCCACTGAACCATACTAGTCAGGGCTCTAATGCATTCTTCATTTCAGTTATTATATTCTTCATTTGTGACTGGTTCTTTCTTTATGTTTTCTACCTCCATCTTTATGTTTCCTATCTTTTTGTTGATGCAATCACTGAGATTATTGAGCATCCCTATAATCAATGTCTTGAACTCTGCATCTAGTAGATTACTTTCTCCATTTTGTTTCATTCTTTTTCTTGAGTTTTATTCTAGTCTTTCATTTGCAACATGTTTCTTTGTATCCTCTTTTTGGCTACCCCTCTGCATTTGTTTCTATGTATTAGGCAGAGCTTCTACATTTCCTGGTCTGGGTAAAGTGACCTTGTGTAATAGCTGTGCTTTGAAACCCAGTGCTGCAGTCTCCCTCGTCACCTGAGCTAAATACTCCAGATGTGTCCCTTGTGTGGGTTGTATTTGTACTTCTGTTGTAGTTGAGCCTTGATTCCTGTTGGCATGTCAATGGGAGGGATTAACCCTCAAGCTCATTGGCTGTGAGTACTGGCCATGACTACAGCAGAATCACTATTGTTCAGGGGGTGATTCTATGGATTAATATTTGCATTAGCAGGGCTCTGATGTCTACTAAGTTTGCCCTTTGGGCAAACTTGTATCATATTTGGAGGTAGTTGGGTGACACTCTGGTATTGTGTAAAGCTGACCTGGTATATTGGTCTAGGACCTCTTAGGAGGGGTTCTGATATAGGCCAAGGTCAGCTGTTCCCTGTGCCATACCCAGGGTTACTTGATATGAGCTACAAAGTGATCCTCCAATGATTGCTGCTTGTTCTGGGCTTGGAAGTACTTGGTAGGAACTAAGCTGTGAACTGACACTGGCTTCTGCTAGTGACAGGCTTGAGGCTGCTTAGCAAAAGGTATAAGACACACTGAAGCCTGATGCCACTTGTTTGGGGTTTGTGAACTTTTGAGATATTTTAGGGAAGTCCACAGAATGAACAAAGGTAGGCCATTTTAGGGAAAAGTCACTGGAAGTGGCTTGTCTGAGCCTAAAAGTTAGGTGGGACTGTGTCTTAGGGAATCACCATGGTGGGGGAACAGTAGTAGTCAGGTTGATGGAGACTCAGATATGATACCTGACTGTAGGCTGGGTGGGGGAAGGGCTCAAAAAAGGAAAAATGCTTTTGCCAGCACTTCTGTCCGGGAGAAAGCTGCCCCTCCAGCCCTCATCTTGAAGCCAGACAATTCAGTTTTTACCCATATGTCCCTGGCACTGGAGATGCTGCCCCTGCACCGAAGCTCAGCACAGTTTAGGCCATCAATGAGTAATTCTGTGAGTGGGCCCTTTAAGAGGAATACCCGGGACCCCAGAAGCCCTTTATCTCACTCAGCCACAATCTCTGCTAGTTTTCACAGCCAGAATTTATGGGTACTTTTCTTTGTGGCACTGGTACCCTGAGCTGGGGGGGGGTGCTGATGTGGGGCTAGGACCCCTTGCTCCTTAGGGGGACCTCTGCAGCTGAGATATCCCTCTCAACCTTTAGCTACCACATATTCATGTGGGACCAGCCCATTCCGAGTTCCCACTCCTCCTACCAGTATTGATGTGGCTTCTTCTTTAGATCCTCAGGCATCAGACTTCTGTTTAGTTAGATTTATGGTGGTTCTCAATGATGGTTTTTCTATAGGTTAGTTGTAATTTTGATGCCATTGTTGGAGGATGCAAACAAGGCATTTACTTATGCCACCATCTTGACAGGAAACCTACATCTTTGCTCCATCTAAATCTAATTACCTAGAGGCCCATCTCCAAAAATCAACACATTGGATGCTAGGTCTTCAACATAGGAATTGCAGGGGGGTGCATAGACATTTAGTTCATAACATTCTACCCCTGGCTCCCCAAAATACATGTCCTTCTTGTATGTAAAATGTATCCATTCCATCCTAAATCTTAACTTGTTCTATCATCAACTTGAATGTCTAAAGTCCAAAGTCTCACTTAAATACCCAAAGCTAAATCAGATATGGGTGATACTCAAGTCATGATCCATTCTGGAGCAAAATTCCTCTCTATCTATCAACCTATCAAACCAGAGAAGTTATATGCTTCCAAACTGCAGGGGTGGTACAGGTATAAGATAAGCATTCACATTCCCAAAGGGAGAAATTGAAAGGAAGAAAGAGGTGATGGGCGCCAAGCAAGTCTACACCCTACTAAGGTAAATTCCATGAGATGTTAAGCCTCTTTTGTCCAATGATGTGCCTTTCAAGGCCACTGGGGTGGCAGTATCACTCCCTAGGCTCAGTAGGGCACTGTCCACTGTAGGGATCTTGCCCCCTGAGACACTAGACAGGGTCATTCTGCCCTGCCAATCTGGAAAGCCAGCCCCACTCTCTGAAACCTAGGGGGAACTAACTCTGTCCCCTGACTGGTGTTGGGAGTAGCAGCCATGATGATCTCTGGATTACCTTGAGGTCATTCTGTTTTCTTAAAGCAACATGGGTCCAGGAGGAACTAGGGGATCTTTTGGATTATATCCTTTTTCTCTATCCCCACAGCTATGACCTTAGTCTAGAACTAAGTCACCTTCCTGGATTCCCAAAATGTGCTGCCAATTAGTATGGCTTCCCCTCCAGGCCATTCCCAACCCACATCCAGACAATTCTCACAAAACATCAATCTCAAATTCCTGCACAAAGACATAAAATGAATGCCCAGGATGAAGTACAAACTCCTTAGCTTGAATTTCTATACCAGTTCTGTCCAATAGGTATATAAGGCAACTACTTATATGACCTTAAATTTTCTAGTAGAGCCTTGGCTGGTGTAGCTCAGTGGATTGAGCGCAGGCTGAGAACCAAAGTGTCGCAGGTTCGATTCCCAGTCAGGGTACATGCCTGGGTTACAGGCCATGATCCCCAGCAAGGGCACATTGATGTTTCTCTCTCTCTCTCGTTCTCCCTCCCTTCCCTCTCTAAAAATAAATAAATAAATCTTTTAAAAAATTTCTAGTAGCCATATTTTAAACAGTAAAATGAAACAGGTGGAATTAATTTTAACAATATATTTAACATCCCTTTATCATGCGAGTCTTCAAAATCCAGTATATTTTTCCATATCTCAGTTTGAACTGTCTACACATCAAATGTTCAATAGCCAGGTGTGGCTGGTAATGACTATATTGCACCCTACAGGTATGGAATTCAAATTTTGACAGTTGTCTCACCATGTCATTTTTTCTGGTCCAGAATCCAATTTCAGAACCCACATTGCGTTTGGTTGGTGAATGGGATTTGGATATATCACCCAAATTATGCTACATTGGCATTAGGATTATTTTGAGCTGAAGGCAACTGAGAATCAACAAATGCAGGAAAAATTCCCTGCCCTCCCTTTATGTGCTTAAAAGCGTGGCAAAAATTTCCTTTTGTGAGCCCTGGCTGGCATGTCTCAGTGACTTGAGGGCTGGCCTGAGAACCAAAGGGTCACTGGTTTGATTCCCAGTCAGGACACATGCCTGGGTTGCAGGCCAGGACCCCAGTTGTGGGCACTCAAGAAGCAACCACACATTGATGTTTCTCTCCTTCTCTTTCTCCCTCCCTTCCTCTCTCTCTAAAAATAAATAATAAAATAAAACCTTAAACAATGTCTTTTTGTGAGGGTGTCCTGCTCTCCTATATCAGTAGGAAAGTAGCTCATCACCAGAGACAAAAATTTTGCATAGAGATTAGTCTGCATAAGCAAATCTTTTACTAAAATAACACTTAGTCTCCCCATATATTTCCTAGGCACTTCCTCATAATTAATTGCTCGTTGAAGTCCAAACTTCTTTTCCTTTGTTAAAATGTTATATAATCTCTACAGTGTAGTCACTTGAGTTTCACTATATTAACCTTGGGAACTCCCATGCATGTAAAATATTAATAAAAAGTGTATGTCTTTTCTCTTGCTAATCTGTCTTTTTTTAGTTTAATTCACACACCTGCAAGGAGTAATTTAAGAGAATATAGGAAAACATTTTTCTCTTTGACATTGTCATGTCTCCATGGTCTTCCAATCTGGGACAGATAAATTAACTTCTGAATTAACTAAGGTAGTGTGACTTGGGGTTTAGAAATAGTTAAGTACTGGTAAGAGGGAAGACTCCACCTTAACAGCCAATAGAATTTGGTACAGTCTATGAGTGAAAGTCAGCTAACTTGGTTACTAACATCGACTTTTTGAACATTTGTAGTACATTTTTAAATGGGGCATGTGTATAAATTAGGATTGAATTCAATACTAGTAAAATCAAATTTTTAAACTTGAAATAATCTTTAAAAATAGTTGAAAGAAATAACCAAATTTCTGGTTACAAATATCATTTTCTCTTCCTCTTCTCTACTTCTTTTCCACTTTGGCCTTTCTCTTATTTTTCCTGTCTGCTGGTCCCCCCCCTCTCTCTCTTTCTTCTTTATATTGACCATTTGCCTAATATTTACTTAGATTTTATTGAGCACCTCCTACTTCTTACTTTGTTCTTTAGAAATAATTGTAACAGCAGGTAAAGTATCTTAATTTTCTCATTATATGTTTAGGTAAATATTTACTAGGAAATTAAATCAACTCATGAAAGATGTTGCTATTATTTGCTTTATATTTGCATTGCTAACGTTTAGACAAATTACTGTTGAGATTCTTAAATACTCATATCTACCTTCCTGAATTATACATATCTGTGTTAAAATACTTCAAGCACTAGAATTAATTTAAATGACAGGTCCTAATTGGCAGAGATAATTAAGTTGTTTCTTTAAACTGCCTTATTTTCAGGGGAAGAAGCTTGACTTTACTCTGAACTTTACCCTTGTATCTTTGAAAAAAAGCTTAGTAGGAGTCAGTTAACAAAAAAATAACTTAAGGAGAAAGAGTAGGAGTCAGTTAACAAAAAAATAACTTAATATATACATCCTTTTAGCAATGGAATAAATGAACAAAGTTTGCATTTAAAAAGACAGTTTACACCTTTTGTTGTTTTGGCCCATAGAAATCCCATTATAATTCAAACATAACACTAAGGAATGTGCAAACAAGTATTAATTCCATCAATGGCATGTCTTTGTCATTTCTTCTGTCAGGATATTTAGAACTAAATATTCAAACCTTCATTCATATTTCACACACCTGTCTTACCAAAACATTTATACCTTAGTATAATTAATTAGTAAATGTTATTTTCCAGGCAAATATCCTAAATGCATTGAAACCTGAGCTAGAAAGTCAGCAGTGTCCTGAAGTTTAAGTAGCCACTCACTATAAGCCCTTTAGTATTTGAAATTATTTCCTGGTATCTACCACAAATGATGACTGTATTCAAAGGATTATAGAGGAGATAAATAATGATGGATGAAGACTTGACTTGGGGTGGTGAACACACAATACAATGTACAGATGATAGGTTGTAGAATTGTGCTCTTGAAACCTGTATACTTTTATTAGCTAATGTCACCCCAATAAATTCAGTAAAAAGAAGAAAAGAAAGATATTCCACCAAAAATGGTGTCTTTTAGTTAGAAGAGTGAAGGTGCATGAAAGTGATTAAAAAATGTGATTGGACCTTGTGAAAATAAAACAGTTGAGTTTTTAAAAACATTCACAATCTTGATGGGAGGTTTGTCTCAGGTCTTTGAAATAAATACACCTACATTATGCTTAACTTTTCTTCTATTAGTCTTTTTGAAACAGAGAAAATGTCTTGCAATTATATTCACAGTTTAGCTTTGATGATTATAATCTGCACCTTTGCAGGCAGATCTGAGATGATCAATTTGGTTAAAAGCCTGATCCCATATTCACACAGATAAGGCATTTTAGACAAAACTACAGAATATTGTAGTAAGCACTATGTGACAAATCCTTTATACTTTAAGGAAGTTTCTCTTTACCTAATCTGTTTCCTACTTCATATGCCTCTTGTTTTGACAACAAATAACAAGTTTTATCTCTTTGAGTATAAAACTATATACATTATACATTAAGTTAGACTAAAGTTGGATAAATCTCATGTATTATCTATTAAATAGATCAAAGTTAGATATTTCTCATTTTATTATAGTTCTTTTGGATTTCAAGTTAACATTTTCCTTTCCAAAGTAGAAACTTCTGAGAAGTTTTCTAAGTCATTCCTATTTTTTTTCCACTGTCAAAATTCAGAGCAATAAACACAACTACTAATTGTAGAATATTTTCTTGTGTAAAATAGAATGGAAAAGTGTGATGAAAGTACAATGTATCTTTAAAACAATTAAAGACACATCTCATTGGTTAATAGCATATGCTTTGATGTTAAACTGGAATGTTTTCTTAGGAGTAAATACCAAAATAAAACATTGTGCTATTTATTTGATGGATAAGCTGAATTGAAAAAAAGTTAACATAAGACATATAAATATACATGTGTAAGTATTGTCTATAGGGCTATTTTAATTAGGATGATTATAGACATTTGATTTGAAATAATAAAATTATATTGAAACATAATTACTTTGAACCATTTGTAGTTTCTTACTCTGGGAAAGAAATTGCATTCCCAGCTGTTTCTCAACTCCTGTAATTTAAAGAAGTAAACCTTTTGTTCTTAAAACTTACTTAATCCTTCTAATTCTGTTGATGGACATCCATTTCTACTGCCTTATTTTATGTTAATATCTAACAAAGGAAAGCTGTTAGCCTCCTGCCAGTAAAGGCTCCGCCTCCTTTGTTGGGGGGGTGGAGAGGAGGGGGATTCTTTTTTAGCCTTTTGCTTTACAGAAGACTTTAAACTTCCTCTCTCCACATCTAGTCAAGAAGAGAATTTCTGCTTGAGCTAAAAATTCCTAGGAAAAGGCTATAGCCCCCAAGTGTGGAAGGTGGTTCTTAGCTGTCAATTCCCTTTTGTTATTCGCTCAAACGGAATTATGAAATGTTCGTTGCTTTGTAGGGCAGAACGCATTTCTCCCGAGCAAATGCAAATGCATTAGGTGTGCCCAGGTAATTTGAAATGCTCATGCTGGCAGCTTTTCTGCATGAGTAAAGCTGTTTAATTAATGCATTTTCCCCTTCCTTCTGATTAGTTGATTCTGATTTTCTTTGAATAAATTAAACTCCCTGTAATATGCTTCCTATAGCTTCTTGGGCTATGCAAGCCCTGATACCTCCCACCAGGAGGGCAAAGGCAAAGAAATGAAATGATTCCTCTGCATATTTCTCACAGAGATTTTTCTCCTATATAATAGACTCTGATTTTCCTTGTAATATGACTTGGATGAGTGATGTTCAGAGAGGGTCTTAGGGCTTCTGTTGATGTTGTTCATTGGTAGTAGTCCTTACAACTCAAATCTCTGAAATGGGTGGTAGTTCTGTTTAATTTTATTTATTGAGATTTTGGTAGTAAACATTCAGTGAAGTAGCAAAGAAGTGGCATAAACACTTTCCCTCAGAATAGTGCTCATATTAATTGTCACTGCTTAGTACATGTGCTTGCTTCTACACATGGCATTGGAAGGTAAAATTTTTCCATATGTGCGACCGGTTTCTAAATGCAACTTTTGATTGGTGAAAAGATTTTATTTGCATCCTGAAGGTAAAGTGGCATAATGGAAAGAAGGCTACACTTGGTTTAGGAAGGATTGTATTTGAAGCCCTAACTAACTCTGCCCCTAACCAGTTTCTATAAAATTAAGATCTTGTAGCAGACATAATCTCTTAGGTGGGACCCTCCCAGCCCTTTTATTCTCAATATCCTTACAAGTCAGACATCTTACCAAGGGTTGATATATGCTCTCATTTTAGGTTTTTGCTTCTATAATCAAAGGAGAAATCCCTAAAGAGAATTTTCTTGTCCTCCTTGCTCTATTCCACTCATACACACTGCAGATGTAATGCAATCATGTCCTTGAGAAAATGATTAATGAGCATAATAACAATAGTCACAAGATCACCAATTGGTACTTTGTAGTCTTTTTCTCTTAGATACTTGAGAGTTGTGGGCAGCTTCTTAGATAGATTTTAATATACTTACATATTTAACAGAGATTCATTGATTTAATTTTAAAATTCTTGTCAATGAACATTTAAAGTGAATGCCAGTGCTACTGTTACAATCACATTTTCTATTTTTTATTAACATATTTTACCTGCCTGCATTATTTACTTAATAAACTTCTACTTCGTGGCTAATTAACATGACTGATTTGCAGAAATAAATACAGATCACTTTACACTTTAGAAGCATTTTTGGAAAATTCTGTATAATTAAGAATTGGTCAAGAAGAGAATATATATATATATACTGACATTTTTAAAGATTATATTTATTTACTTTTAGAGAGAGAGAAAGGGAAAGAGAAAGGGAGAGAAACATCATCATACGTTGACTCTTATAATCATGTTAAACTCCTTTAAGCTATGAATGGTTTTCCTTTGGGTCTCTTACTACTCAAAGTAGTTAATAAGCTAATTGTAGTAGTGTTTAAAATAACCTAGTTTGATTAAGCAGACAACCCATTCCTTAATGTAACATTTTGCAATGTGCATCTGTTTTATTTTTTATTTTTTTAAATTTTTAATTTTTTTACATTGAAATAATTCCAAACGTGTAGGAAATTTACAAGAATAGTGCAAAAAGCTCTCATATACCGTCACTCTGATTCCCCAATTTTAAAAATTTATTTATTTACTTATGAGAGAGAGGAAGGGGGAGAAAGAGAGAGACATCAATTTGTTGTTCCACTCAGTTCTGCACCCATAGGTTGCTTCTTGTATTTGCCCTAACCAGTGATCAAACCCACAATCTTGGAATATCGAGATAACACTCTAACCGAGTAGATTCTCCAATTATTCACATTTGCTGTATCATTCTCTCCTTAAATTAATATATATTTTATTATTTTTTCTAACCAATGGAGAGTAAGTTGCAAATATGACACGCATTGTCCCTAAATATTTTGATGTGTATTTCTTGAAAGACAAGGATCCTCTCCTATAGTGCTACCATCAAAATCAGGAAATTAACCATTATAAAATACTATCATCTAATCTGCAGAATCCATTCAATTTCACCAATGGTCCAATAATGTCCCTTAAAAATCAATTAGTCAATGAATAATATATATCTTTTTCTTCTGGTGCAGGATCTAATCCAAGATCATGTGTTACATTTAGGCATCACATCTCTTTAGTTTTCCCCTATCTGAAACAGTTTCTCAGTTTCTTAGGTCTTTCATGACCTAGACATTATTAGGGCGCAGTTGTTCTGTAGATGGTCCCTCAATGTGGGTCTACCTGATGTTTCCTTACGAGTAGATTTAATTGTGTATTTTTTAGCAAAAATAGTACAGAAGTAATGTGTTTTGTCAGTGTATCATATCACAAGTCACACTGATTTGTCCACTACTAGTGATATTTGCTTTAGTAACTGCTTAAGATGGTATATACTAGATTTTTCCACTGAAAAGTTACTATCTTCCCTTTGTCATAAATATTTTGTGGGGCTATATTTTGAAGCTGTTCAAATATGCTGTTCCAATAGTGATTTTCTATTTCTACCATTTTTCTACATTGATAAGTTGGAATTCCGCTATAAGGAACAGCCTTCCTTCCTTCCTTCCTTCGTTCCTTCGTTCCTTCTGTTTCTTTCTTTCTTTTATAAAAATGTAGTCTCATGAATTTCTATTTTATAAAGTGGGTTATAATACGTTACTATCATTATTTATTTAGATGTCCCAATTATCTCATATTTGGTCAATGAGAACCACTTCAAGTTGGCTCTTGTATCCTTTTGACATGGCCCCATCATTTTTGGGACATTTTCTTACTTTCTGCCACATCAGGATATGCCAGACTTATCTTGTGCTTTTCCCTTTCCCAGCCCTACAATCGGCAATTTCTCTCCATTTACTGGAGAATGGCATTTAAAGTAGCAAGATTTGGAAACTAGATGTACTCATTTTTTGCTGGGATATCAATGTTTCTAAGCCCTTTCATTGGAAAGGAAAGTGATAGAAAATTTTATATATACAATAAACAGTAGTGGATTTACCATACTCAGTGGAAAGTGATAGAAAATTTTATATATACAATAAACAGTAGTGGATTTACCATAAAGCAAATTAAGAATAAGCTTCAGGGTCAGTTAGTTACCTGGTCTTTCCCAAGGCAATATGTTAATGTGGTCTTATGTTTTTGCAAAATTTGAAAATGGCTAACACAACTGCCTCTTTCCATTTTAACTTTCTTTCTATCACACTTCCCTTCTTGGTAGAGTGGCAGCTGAGTAGCTGCAGGTACTTTGGGGATTGGACTAAAGGCAAGTTGAGTGGGGATATATTTTTTTAAACTCTTGATGTATGGTTAACATACAAAAAGTTGTACATATTTAATATGTGAAGCTTGATGAGGTTGGAGATAATTATACACCCCAGAAACCATCACTGTAATCTATTCCATATACATATTCATCACCTCCAAAAGTTTCCTCCTGTCCTCTTTATTTATTATTTTATGTGATAAAAACACTTAAGATCTACCTTAGCAATTTTTTTTTAGCATATAATACAGTGGTGTAACTATAGACACTGTAGGCACTGTTCAGTAGATTTCTAAGACTTATTCACTTTGTAGGACTGAAACTTTGTAGAAGTGGTCATAAATTACTTGGGTTTAATGGGATATATGTATGCTGTTTGCAGTCACCTAGGGTATTATTTTGTTATCACTACTTGTCATAGATAGGAGTAGCTTACACTACCACTCATTGTGCCACCTCACCTGGCATCATTACATGGAATTGTAGGCCCAGAAGTAATATCCTGACATGAATGTGTCCTATATTACCCATAATTGGAAGTACATGGTTAATGCAGGAGATACAAGGTTGAAATCTACAAGACCATAAGCTAGGAAATAGAAAATACTTCCAAATTTTACAGGTTATATATGAGAGAAACTCAATAAATTGTTCTCCCTATTTTCTTAAAAATATTCTATACGATATTAATAATAAAGAATTATGATGGCAAAAACTTCTTTATCAATAATAATTAAAAATTTGATCCATCATGATAGAGGAAAATTGAGTTATCTTTCTGTTTTCTATGTGGGAATTTGTATTATGAAATCCTTGCCATGTGAAGAAGTTAGAGTATGCACCTAACAAACTAAGGAAAATGTAGGAATATGTCAAGCAGTTAATATAAATACTACATCATTTTAATGGATTTTGTAATGTTTGTGCAATTTAACCTTTTTTAAAAATTGGGTTTTGTTGTCAATCCTAAATTCTAAGCAAATATTCATTTTGTTACCTAATTTTGTATTTACACTTTTCACATTTTCTCTTAAAGATAGCACTGTAAACTGTAAAAATTTTAAGACCCAGAACCCCTAGATCCACATCTGACAGCATGGCGTGTGATAGGTACTCAATAGACATTTATTGAGTGAGTGAGTGAATTAATTAATGAATGAGTAAAGAAAGCTTTTTACACAGTCTCCCTGGGCACAAAGGGCATTTGGGGGAAATAATGGGTCAAGGTGGTGGTGGCAAGGTGGAAAAAGGAGTCTCAGCTTGAGGTGTTTGTTAGGTGGGGACCTGTGTAAAGTAGAAAATATTGCCTCTTCTTCACCTTGATAAGAGTCCGAGGAGATACAGTCTGAGTTAGGTGAGAAGTACTGAATAATTTGCAAGGACATGCAGGGAGGGAATCTGTACTTTAGATATATTCTCTCATCCTGGATATTATCTCTATTTTTGGTAATGAGGTTTCTGGCACCAAAATGTGGGTCTGACGCATACTTCCTTGTTAATAGAGATATTACCATATGATTCTTTCCAAATAGTAAATTACACTAAAAGGACATCCATTTCTAGTTATTTGCAGTTCCAGTAAAGAAAAATAAAGGCTAAAATGTTTGCATTCTAAGATCACAGAGACAGAAGAAAAGCTAGTGATACTTGTAAAATGGGAGTCAGTCATTGTTTTTGTTCATTTGCAACTGAACCATATCTCTGGTAATATTGAGAACAAATAATAATTTGATTTGGATTTTGATCTCTTCAAAGTCAGTCATGTTTGCTTATATTTTTTCAGATTGTTGTTTAGAGTATTTAATGTCCTGGCAAAAACAACAGCAACAAAATTAGGCAAAATCTTTGCATCTTCACTTTCAATCATTTAATTTATTGTTCAAATATTCATATTTAAAATGCTCCACAAACAATGAGCTCCTACCAGATATACTGAAAACAAAGAAAATCCTTTTCATTGAATGTGAAACGGAAGACTGCTCAGTATAAACATGTTTCACTACCTAATGATATCTGCATAGTTTTGTGAATGCACAAAATTATCACATACATATTGTTTAATTTTATACTGGGTAATAAATCACTGTAAATTTTTTAAATGGCAAAAATGCTTCACTGGGGTAAGTGGAATAAATATAATGCATGCATATATCTCCTTTTTACATTTGAAATGTAAGAGAAAAGATAATGTAAAATATGCTGGACGATTTTAATAAAAGAGCAACCACCTATAATCCCTGCAACCTATTACTAATATTTTAACTTTTCTATTATCTTTGAAGACTTTCTATCTTTATGCATAAGTTTCTACATGATTACGACTATTAGATAATTAGTATTTTAGAGTCTGAATTTTGCACTTAGTATTCTTGGTCAAACATACATGCTTCCATGTGTCTGCAGTCTTCGAAAGCGATTTCATTAATGGTTATATAACCTCCCAATGAGTAAATATATCCAACTTTATTAAATCATTCTCCTATTTTGCTGAGTGGTAGGTAATGTGAGCTCTCAGGATGGTGTGTCCCTTTCTCCTGGGGGAAGGAGGGTTGGGTGGTGAGAAAGAAAAAATTGAACATAGTGAGAAAATTATTATATTATGACATGAATTGAGCTCCCATTAATATAAAGTAATATATGGTAATTATGAGATAATCAGGACATCCCAGGGTATATTAATAGAAAAATAGAAACCACTTATAATGTGACATCTTGGTGGTTATCTTAACTCAACAGCAAGGATGGCCAAGTCTTGATTATTTAAGAGCTGATATATTTGGGAGCAATATATAATATTACTTTTTCAGCTTTTTCCACTTCCCAGCAAATATACAAGCCAAGGGAAGGAAAAAAACAATTTTGTAATTTTTTAAAATACATTTTATTTAGAGCCCAGTTATGCAGCTTTATCTGCTGCTCCTGGTATTTGGAATGGGGTTAGAATATTTCCAGAAATTTCAGCTACCCCAAAAGCATGAATATTTGCTGACCATTGAGAAGAATAAAAAAAAATGGAATCCATAAAAATTCTTGAGGTAGAGGGGCATTAATTCAAAGGAAACAGTTTTTACATGGTTAAAACTATTGAATTTATAGTTGAAATAAGAGTGCAACTTCCAAAAGGGACTTTTTGAAGAGGACAACTCTCTTTTGGATGGATAATTTGTGGTACACAGTGTATGAGGAAAACTTACCTTTCCCTTAAGGGTAGGCAGAAAACTTTTTATGAACTGTTGGCATTTGAAAAGAATGTATATCTTGCTTCTTTGGGGTGCATTTGATGTGAACTGTTCTTCATTGTATGTGACTATCCTACTCTTTGCAGGACATATAGCACTGGCCTCTGTCTACTAAAGTTAGTAGTGTCTCTTGTTTTGAGAAACAAAAATGTCCTCTCCCTATTTCTACAAGACCTCTGGGGATTAAGTGAAATTAAATTCTTCCACTGAGGACCACAGCTTCATTTTCTAAACTACTAGACAGATAAATCTACCTTAATGGCAGCTGTAAATCAAGCTGTGGTAAATTGAACTTCTAATTTTTCCTGCAAATAGTCATTCATGTCTGCAATAGAGAGATCATGCCAGTCTTCTATGGGAAGATTAGGTCTTTCCATACCCACCTTCTATTTGGCTTTACTCTCCCCTAACCTCTAAGCTGGAGGTTGGAATATAAGCTTCTTAAAGTAGAAATTGTTTTACCTGTACCACAATATCTTTTGTGCCTGCCACATGATAGATTCACAATAAATATTTCTTGAATAAATAAAGGATGCGATAATTTCTTAGAAGTGATGTGAAAAGGGAGATGATCCCTGAACAGTGAGGCTCAGTTAGTTGGGCATTGTTCTTCAAAGCAAAATTCTGCCAGTTTTCTCCTGGTCAGCACATATGCCTGGGATGTGGTTCGGTCCCCAGTTGGGGTGTGTATGAGAGGCAACCAATCAGTGTGTCTCTCACATTGATGTTTCTCTCCCTCTGTTTCTATATCTCAAAAAATAAATACATAAAATCTTAAAAGAAAAGGAAGATGAAGTCGTGGGAGCTCCAATATATAGCTCATTCTATTTTTTTAATTTTATGTTATATTTTTATTTTTTTATTTAAGTATATTTTATTGATTATGCTATTACAGTTTTCACAATCCCCCCCCTTTATCCCCTCTCTGTCCTCCACTCCCCAATCCTCCAGCATTCCACCCCTTAGTTCATCTCCATGGGATGTACATATAAGTTCTTTGACTTCTCTATTTTCTATACAATTCTTATCTTCTCCCCACCTATTTTATGCCTACTAATTATGCTTCTTATTTCTTGTACCTTTCCCCCATTCTCCTCCTCCTTCCCCCAACTGAAAACCCTCTATGTGATGTCCATTTCTCTGATTCTGTTCCTGTTCTAGTTGTTTGCTTAGTTTGTTTTTGTTTTTGTTTTTTTTTAGGTTCAGTTGTTGATAGTTGTGTTTGCTGTCATTTTACTGTCCATAGTTTTTGTTCTTATTCTTTTTCCTAGATAAGTCCCTTTAACATTTCATATAATAAGGGCTCAGTGATGATGATCTTCTTTAACTTGACCTTATCTGAGAAGCACTTTATCTACCCTTCCATTCTAAATAATAGCTTTGCTGGATAGAGCAATCTTGGATGTAAGTCCTTGCCTTTCATGACTTGGAATATTTCTTTCCAGCCCCTTCTTGCCTGCAAGATTTCTTTTGAAAAATCAGTTGATAGTCTTATGGGGACTCCTTTGTAAATAACTCTCTCCTTTCCTCTTGCTGCTTTCTTAAAAGAATCTTAATTCTCTCCTTATCTTTCATCTTGGCTAATGTAATTATGATGTGCCTTGGTGTGGTTCTTCTCGGGTCCAAGTTCTTTGGGACTCTCTGGGCTTCCTGGACTTCCTGGAAGTCTATTTCCTTTGCCAGATTGGGGAAGTTTTCCTTCATTATTTGTTCAAATAAGTTTTCCACTTCTTGCTCTTGTTCTTCTGGCACCTCTGTGATTCTGATGTTAGAATGCTTAAAATTGTCCCAGAGGGTCCTAAGCTTCTCCTCATTTTTTTGAATTATCATTTCTTCATTCTATTCTGGTTGGGTGTTTATTTCTTCCTTTTGTTCCAAATCATTGATTTGAGTCCCAGTTTCCTTCCCTTCACTGTTGATTCCCTGTATATGTTGTTTTATTTCACTTTGGGTAGCCTTCATTTCTTCCTTCATTTTGTAGCTGAGCTCAATCAGTTCTGTGGACATCCTGATTACCAGTGTTTTGAACTCTGCATTAGATATTTTATCTATCTCCTTGTCACTTAGCTCTTTTTTCTGGAGTTTCAATGTGTTCTTTCATTTGGGCCATATTTCTTTGTCTTGGCTCACCTCTTATGTTGTAAGGGGGGGCATTAGGTATTTGCCAGGGCAGGGCAATCCTCTTTGCTGAGTTGTGGCACTGTCTGTCAGGGAGGGATCAGAGATGGAACAATACTGCTTCCTTGGTCCACTCTAGTCCCACTTTCCAACACACTCTCTTGTGTGAGACTGGGAGTGTCTCCTGCTGTGGCAACCCCCGCAGTAGTTTACAGCTAGCTTTGAGTCTTTAGTTTCCTGTTTAGCCAGCCCTGCCTTGCCCACGTAGTCTGCCACCTTGCTGTGTATCCTCTCTGCTTGGCTGCTCATCTCTGCCCCTCCTACCATTCTGGGTGAATGTTTCTTTAACTCCTTGGTTATTGGAGTTCCACACAGTTTGATTGTCTGGCACTTCTGGTTGTTTATTGTTTTTTAGATTGGTTGTTATCCTTCTTTTAGTTGTGCAAGGAAGTGAAGCATTTCTACCTATACTTCCATTTTAACAGGGACCTATTTTATATTTTTATTTTTAAAAATATGAACAAAAAATGAAGTGCCAGATAGATACCATAAGGTCACCTATATTACTATTAATAATTAAATTAGAGAATATAGCTTATATCTGAAGGCATGTGGAACTATGAAAACTGAACCTCAGAAGTAGATATACTTATTTTGCTAGATTGTCTCAGTAATGGCCTCAATTCGTTCATATCTCCCTGGGCAGTCCCCTCCCTCATTTACTGTGGTCTCAGTCATGGACTTTCTTCAGTTCATGAAACATTAGAAAATATGACACAAGCAGATACTTGGAAAAATTTTACACATTGATACTTCTCCCTCTTACTGCTGGGAAACCTTCCATCAGCATAAAGACAATTACATACTAGACTTCTGGAGGATGAAAGATCATGTGAACATAGGCTCTAGTTGTACCAGTCAACTAAGCGATCTCAGATGAGACCCCAGACATGTGAATGAGATTATAGTAGGCCATCTAGCTCCAACTAGCCAACTAGACAGAAGATCCTATCCAGGTAACTAACAGAATCATGAAGAAAATGTTTACTATTTTAAACTACTGTTGTGAATTGAATTGTGTCCTCTAAAAAGATATATTGAAGTCCTAACCCCTGGAACCTATGAATGTGACCTTACTTGGAAATAAAGTTTTATTGTAAAAATATAATTAATATGTAAGTTGCAATGATGTTATACTGGAGTAGGGTGTTCTCTTAATCGATAGTGATTGCTGTGCTTATGAGAAGAAAATAAACACAGAGACAGACACACAGGAAGAATAGATGTGACTATGGAGGCAAAGATTAGAGTGAAGTTTCTACAATGAAAGGAATGCCAAGGACTGGTGGCCGTTACCAGAAGCTAAGAGAAAGGCATCCAATGGATTATACTTTACAGCCTCCAGAGAGAGTTTAATGTTGCTGACATTTTGATTTCAGACTTCTAACCTCCAGAACTGTGAGAGAGAATAAATTTCTATTGTTTTAAGTTACCCAGTTTATGGTACTGTGTTACAACAGCTCCACAAAACTAATGCAACCACTAAATTTGGGATTACTTTGTACATAATAAAAGCTATCTGATATACTTACCTGCTCATTTATGGCAACAATGTACCAGAGCCATTGTGCCTACCCAGAGAAAATTTACAATAATAAAGAGCACTCTTCTAGAAGGTTTGCTCAAAAAGAAGAAAGAAGGTGGCTCTGAGCCTAGCATACTTAGTTTATCTCCCTGGATTTATTAAACAGATAAGTCAATCTACCTATCCAAAAGTTTGGTTGGAGAAGAGGTAGAGTTTAAGAGTGTCACACTAATTGAACTCCCTGCTAAGGGAGAAAACATTAAGGATTGAGAAGCAGTCCCCTTAACAGGTGTCATATACTAAACAGATGGAAAAACAGCTTTTAAAGAAAAACTGAGATTCATTCAGGAAAATTGTGATCATGGTTGAGCATCACACTTGCAGCTTGATGTGACATTCTTCTCCAATGGCTGCAACATTTCACTTTTCCATCAGCTGAGTATGCATATGCCAAATCCCAGATCATGAAGATTTACTTCTATATTTTCTTCTAAGAATTTTATCTCTAACATTTAGGTTGTTGATTTATTTGAGTTAATTTTCATATATAATGTGAGGTAGGCATCCAACTTGATTCTCTTGTATTCATCATCCAAAGAGGGGAAAACACATACAGTATATCACTTGGGATCTAACAGAGCAGTGAAGCATACCAATTAGGTTACCATTTAGTATAACTTCTGGATATATTTTTAAATGCCCAAGGACACATTACATTCTCTGTAGAACTTACCTGTTATCCCAAATCCTTTAATTAATTAATGACATTGGAAGTGACTTGAGAATGTGTGAGTCTTAATCAGCTGTTTATTAACATTTTTGATGAAACAATAGTATTCTCTAATTTTTGTGCAAATTGGAAATGACTTCACTATCTTGATGGGTCCCATTGCATGTTAAGCTGAATTATATAGCTTGTTTGAAGATGATCTTTTAAACCCTATGACTGTTTTATTTTCCTTAGGTCACAGGTTACATCCTCTTTATTTATTACTAGTGATTCAGTATGAGAAGTTCCCAATCAGAAAGACTCTGTGGATACAAGTCTAAGGATTTCTGTGGAGAGAAATAAGGGTCATCATTTATCCATGAACCTTTCCTGGGTATTTACTACATTTAAGGCACAGTGCTAGAGTGACTATACATCCTTGTTTTCCCTGGAACATTTAAATTAATATCTCTTTCCCCTATGTGATAGCACCTGCTTTCTTTATAGAAAGTATCATGATTTGTACAGTAAAGTATATGGTCACTCAAAAATAGGTGAACAGTCAAATGAATTAGACTGCTGAACAACTCTATAATAGTTTCCTGGTGAAAGAAATGAAGTAGTGACAAAAGGAAATTGCATAAAAAAATCTGTTGCATTTTTATACACTAACAATAAACAATCCTAAAAGGAAATTAAAAAGAAATCATTCATAATAGTATAAAAATATTAAAATCTTTTAACAGTTTTTATAAAGATTTTACTTATTTATTTTTATAGAGGGGAAAGGAGGGAGAAAGAGAGGGAGAGAAATATCAATGTGTAGTTGTCTCTCACATGCCCCTTACTGGGAACCTGTCCCACAACCCAGGCATATGCCCTGACTGGGAATCGAACCAGTGATGCTTTGGTTTGCAAGCCCATGCTCAATTCCCTGAGCTACACCAGCCAGGGGTTGAATACAATCTTAAAAAAAAAAAAGAAAAGATATTCTGTATTCATGAATTAGAAGACAGTATTATCCAAAGTGATCTACAGATTGAATAAAACCTCTATCAAAATTCTAAGAGGGTTTTTTTTTTTTCAGAAATAGAACAAACATGGAGCAAAATTCGTATGGAATTACAGGGTGCACTGACTAGCCAAAACAATCTTGAAAAATATGAAAAAGGTTGGAGGACTAACACTTCCTGAATTGAAACATTACTACAAAGCAATTTTAAACAACTGGCTTAAGGACAGATACATAGACCAATGAAATAGAACAGAAAGCACAGAAATGAGCTCTCATCTATATGATCAATTGATTTTCAACAAGGGTGCCAAGACCATTCAGTAGGGAAAGAGTAGTCTTCCACAAATTTTCTGGGAAAACTGGATATCCACATTCAAAAGAATGAAGTTGAACCCTTACTCAAAGTACATCAAAGACCTAAATGAAACCTAAAACTTTAAAATCCTCAGAAGAAAGCATAGGAGGTACTTCCTCATGTACTTGGATTTGACAATGGTATTTTGCATATGCTATCCAAATCACGAGAAACAAAAGAAAGTTAGAAAAAGAAACAACAATTAGATAAATTGGACTTCATTAAAATTCAAAACTTTTGTTCATTTAAGAATACAGTTAATACGGTGAATAGACAACCCACCAAACAGGAAAAAAACATTTTCAAATCACTAATTCAAAAGAACTTATGCACCCCTATGTTCATAGCAGCACTATTTACTGTGCTGTGTATGTACATAGCAGCTGCTATGTTCATAGCAGCACTGTTTCTACCCAAGTGTTAGAAACAGCCGAAGTGCCCATCAGTAAGGAGTGAATCAAAAAACTGTGGTACATTTACACAATGGAATACTACACGCAAAAAGAAAAAAGAAAATCCTACTGTTTGTGACAACATGGATGGAACTAGAGAGTATTATACTAAGTGAAATAAGCCAGGCAGTAAAAGACAAATACCATATGATCTAACCTATAAGTGGAACCTAATCAACAAAATAAACTAATGAGCAAAATAGAACCAAAGATTTGGAAATAAAGAACAAAATGATAGTGACCAGAGGGGGTGAGGGTAAGGGATTAGGGGGCAAAAAAGGGGAAAGGTCAAGTCAAGGAACATGTATGAATGACCCACAGACATGGACAACAGTGTGGGAATTGACTGTGGGAGTGGGGATGGGATGAGTGGAGGAGGACAAAAGGGAAAAATTGGGACAACTGTAATAGAATAACCTTAAAATATTAAAAATTGAATAAAATAAAATATAATGGATTAATATTCAGAATATAGAAAGATATCCTACAGCTCAACAATAAAACAACACAATTCAAAAGGGGGCAAAAAATATGAATAAACATGCCTCTAATCAAGATATACAAATGGTCAAAAATCTCATGAAAATGTGTAACATCACTGGTCATTAAGGAAATGCAAATCAAAATCCTAGAGAGATATCACTTCACACCCATTAGAATGGCTATTATCAAAAAATGGAAAATATTTTCCAAAAATAGAAAATATTATGGAAAATAACATATGTTGGAGAAGTTTGGAGAAATTAGAACCCTTACAAATTGTGGGTGGGAATGAAAAATGTGACAGATACTAGTAAACAGTTTGGCTGTTACTCAAAAATGTAAACATATAATTACCATAAAATCCAGAAATTCTACTCCTAGGTCTATATGCAAAAGAATTCAGGATATTCAAATGGATACTTGTACACCAGTGTTCATAGCAACATTATTCAGAATAGCCAAAAGGTGGAAGCAACCCATGTGCATCACTAGATGAAGGGATATAGTCTGACTGATAATATTTATTTATTTATTTATTTATTATTTCTTTAAATTTTAATTGTTGTTCAAGTACAGTTGTCTGCCTTTTAATCCCATCCCAGCCCACCCCCACCCTCCCCACCTCCCTCCTGTTTCTACCCCACCTTGTTATTGTCCATGTGTCCTTTATACTTGTTCCTGCAAGCCCTTCCCCTTTTCCCCTGAAATTCCCTCCCCTCTCCCCTCTGGTCACTGTCAGCCTGTTCTCGATTTCAGTGGGTGATAATATTTTTGAATGTGCCAGATTTGTTGCTTAATTTGCTCACATTTGTTTTTAAACCAGATAGTGAAAGGGGATGGGGTTAGGGAACTGGGTAAAAAAGGTGAAGGGATTAAGGAATAGTAATTGCTACTTACAAAATAGTCACAGGGATGTAAGAGTACAGCATAGGGAATATAGTTAATAATATTGTAATAACTGTGTGGTGCTAGGTGGGTACTGAAAATATCAGGGGGAACACTTTGTAAAGTATATGATTATCTAGACACCATGCTGTGCACCTGAAACCAATACAAAATAATACTGAATGTGGACTGTCACACACAAACACACAAAAAATTAGATAGTGAAATCCTGGTTGAGCTCACAACAGAGGTTCAAGAAATACGTGTTGGTTGATTTCAGAACTAAACTAAAAAAAATGGGATGATCTATTGCTTGTGTTTTTTCCCCTCTTCTCCTTTAATCAGTACATGGATAAATAAGAAATGACTGAGAATTAAAATTTCTGTCTGCTTTTCATTTAGTGAGAAATATGCTTCCTAAATTCCATCCCAATTCTTTGAATTGAGTGATTTCTTAACAGCTCATTTCTATTGATTCCTGGGCAGGTCAAACCTGATTTATTTATAGCTTTAAATTGAGGCGGCATTTTATTTAAGATGTATACTTACTGGAAGACCCATTGCAATTTACACACTTATACATAAGGCAAAATAAGATAATTAAGGTTTAAACAAAATAGATGTGTTTTGTAGAAATTAGGCATAGTAGATGCTGACAGGTAAATGAATTCAGCAGTTTCCAAACAGCAAAGGGAAAATGATTGTGTTGTATAGTTGTTGTTGTGGTTTTAATCTGAAAAGACTCATTTTACAAAGTTATGACTGCACACAAGTTTTTTCTTCATATTAAGCTCAAGAGGGAATTTACTTTGCCAGAACTTTTTAAAACCACACTTCATAACAATCAACAATGTCTTCAATAAGAGTTTTGTAGAGGGTACAGCAACTTTAAATAAATGGCTTGTCCATCAACTACAAGATTGAAGGTATAATATTAAATTGTTCAAAAGTGTGGACATTTTTCTCATAGAAATTCAAATTATATGATCTAGATAGTTTGCTTTCTAATAATCACACTTTATAAGGGCTACAGATTAACAATGATTATTCTCAGCCAGTTTACTAAAGATGCTGGGGAGTGGTCAATTCAGAATTGAACACCTGCAGTAAGCATGACTTTGTGCTTGATTAGTTCCAGAGTAGCAACATGACATTCCGAATGTGATGGGGACAAAGCCATTATTCTATGGGAAAGTTTCACAGGAGGTTTGTGTTCCCATGTGGTGAGAAGATCAACTCATTTCCACAGCACCATGACCAGCAGAAGCACACACAAGTGGAGGCAGGAGGCTCTTCAGGAAAGAGCTTTAGATTTTTAAAAACATTTCTTACACTGTTCTTCGGTTGAGATCCTAATATCCTGTGTCCAATAGCTGAGAAATCTAGGAAGTTTATTGAGTACTTTTCAATGATACATTATCAAGTGGTTAGAATTTATGGGTTACAACCTATAAATCTAGCCTTTTCAAAATAATTGTATAAAATGCACATTTCCTCCAATTCAATATGCAACCCTGAAAGAAATTATAGGAACTCCTGGCCTGTATATATATAACACAATATGTTATAAAATATAATTATACATTATATTTATGTTATGTGATTTTATATTATGTTATATATTAATACATATTTGATAAATATACTAACAAAACAATAATTAAACTTAGAATATACAGATTACTCCAGATTTTCTTCTTACCTCAAAACATATAAGACTTTAAGATCTAAAGTTTAAACAGTTAAAATAAAATTATAAATAAATAAATAAATAAATAAATTTTAAAAATTAAGTTTTGGTAAGTTCTCTCTGTTTCTCTCTTCTTTCTCCCTCTTTTCTCTTGCTGGGTAAAACTGTGAGTCCTTTGAGTATTGATTTTCCCATAAAACTTATGACTGAATTTCCAACTGCTAGTGAGACAAAATTTTCCTGCTTCAGAGTCTTTCCTTTTGTTACTCTCACTGCTGAACAACAGTCTTTCCACTCCCCCCACTTATGGGTTAGTTCCTAGTCATCCTCATGGCCCAGCTTAAAATTTTCAGCTAGGAAGTCTTCCCTGAGAGTTTCCCTGAAACTGAGGTTATACCCCGCTCTTATACATTTCTACAGAATCCCTTCTTTAAAATGTTCACTATTGAAATCCACCAATTCCAGTTCTCAGCATATACCAGAAAGAAATAAAAACAGGATATCAAAGAGATACCTACACTTTCATGTGTATTGCAGCATTATTTTACAATAGCCAAGATTCAGAACAATCTAAGTATCCATTGACAGATGATGAATGGTTAAAAAAAAATGTGACACACACACACTGGAATGCTATTCAGCTATGAAAAGGAAGAAAATCCTTCCATTTGCAACAACATGGATGGAATTTGAGGGCATTATGCTAAGTGATATAAGTCAGAGAAAGACATGTGAACTTACATGTGAAATCTGAAAAATCTGAACTCATAAAAAAAGAGAGTAGAATGGTGTTTACCAGGTGCTGAGAAGTAGGGTACCTCAGGAGATAATTAAAGGCACAAACTTGCAACTCATAGATAAATAAGTTCTGGAGATCTAATGCACAGCCTAGTGATTACTGTCAATAACACCGTATTACAAACCTCAAAGCTACTAGGAGACTGGATCTTAATTGTTCTCAACACACAAAAAAGAAATGATAATCATGTCACATGATAGAGGTGTTAGCTAATACTACAGTGGTAATCAAATTTCAATATGCATAAATATATGAAATCAACACATTGTAAACATTAGACTTATACAAATGTCTAATATATCTCAATAAAAATAATTATTGTGAAAAACTTTATATGTCTCAAACTAAGGAGAATAGTATGATGAAGTCCCACATGTACACTTCTTGTGAACTGTCTTATAAATATCTTACCTAAAATTTGTCTTTCCAGCCAGGCTTTAAGTCACATGAGATCAGGAAGGTGACTGACTTGTTTATTCCTTTATCCTTCATACCTAGAACAGTGCTAAATGAACAGTAACCACTTAATAAAATGCATTCAGTGAATGAATGTATCAATTTAGTGAGGTTGGTAACAAAGCTAGTTTTATCTTTTTTTGTTAGGATGGAACATACTTCTGCCCAAGGTGGAGGCATAGGTAGACACACTTCGCTTCCTAGTACAACCAAAAGAAAGATAACAACCAATTTAAAAACAAACAAACAAAAAACCAACCAGAACTGCCAGAAATCAAACTGTATGGAAATCCAGCAACCAAAGAGTTAAAGAAGAAGCATTTTTTCCAGACTGGTAGGAGGGGCAGAGATGGGCAACTGGGGCAGAGAGGATGCACAGGCAAGGCAGCAGGTGGCAGAACAAGCAGGTGAAGCAGTGGCTAGAGGACTGGGCAGCCCGATATTCACATGCAGATAAACCAGAAGGAATAACTGAGGAGTGAGAGAGACCACAAAACCCAGGGTTCCAACACCAGGCAAATAAAGCCTCAAAACCTCTGTAAAAATCTGTGGGGGCTGTGGTTGCAGGACAAACTGCCAGTCTCACAGGAGAGTCTGTTGGAGGGGTGCACGGGTTCCTAGAATGTACACAAGCCCACTTACCCAGGAATCAGCATGAAGACATCACCTGAAAGAGTGGAATTTGCTTGTGGGAAGCGAGGGAAATGACTGAAAGTGAGGCAAGAGCCGAGCAAGAGGCATTGTTCCCTCTCTGACCCCTCCCCCACATGTAGCACCACAACCCAGTAAAGTGGGTTGCCTCACCCTGGCAAATAGCTAAGGCTCTTCCCCTTATAACATAACAGGTGAGCTAAGACAAAGAAGTATAGCCCAAATGAAAGAACAGATGAAGACATTTCCAGCCATGATGGAGGCATAAGTAAATATACTTTGCCTCCTTGCACAACCAAAAGGAGGACAACAACATATTTAAGAACAAAACATAACCAGAACTGGGAGAAAATTGAACTGTATGGAAGTTTGACAACCAAGGAGTTAAAAAAAAAACATTCATCCAGACTGGTGTGGCAAGACAAAGAAATATGGCTCAAATAAAAGAACATATAAAAACTCCAAAAACTGAACTAAGCAATGAAGAGAATGCTAACCTATTAGATGCAGAGTTGAAAACATTGATAACCAGGATGCTCACTAAAATGATTGAGTATGACCACAAATTAAATGAAGAAATGAAGGCTATACAAAGTGAAATAAAGGATAATATAAAGGGAACCAACAGGGAAGGGGAGGAAACTGGGACTCAAATCAATGATTTGGAACAGAAGGAAGAAATAAATATCCAACCAGAACGCAATGAAGAAACAAGAATTCAAAAAAATGAGGCGTGGCTTAGGAATTTCCCAGACAACTTTGATCATTCTAACATGTGAATCATAGGAGTGCCAGAAGAAGAACAGTAACAGTAAGAAATGGAAAACTTATTTGAAAAAATAATGAAAGAGTACTTTTCCAGTATGGTGAAGGAAATAGACATACAAGTCTAGGAAGCTTAGAGAGTCCCAAACAAGTTGGACCCAAAGATGAACACACCAAAATACATCATAATTAAATTGCCAAAGATGAAAGATAAGGAGAGAATTAAGATTATTTTAAGAAAGCAGCAAGAGGAAAGGAGAGAGTTACCTACAAAGGAGTTCCCCTACGACTATCAACTGATTTCCCAAAAGAGAACTTACAGGCAAGGAGGGGCTGGAAGGAAGTATTCAAAGTCATGAAAGGCAAGGACCTCCAGCCAAGATTACTCACTTAGAATGGAAGTGCAGATAAAGTGCTTCCCAGGTAAGGCCAAGTTGAAGGAGTTCATCATCACCAAGTCCTTATTATATGAAATGTTAAAGGAACTTATCTAAGGAAAAGATGATAAAAAATAGGAACAGTAAAATGGCAACAAACTCAAAACTATCAACAATTGAATCTAAAAAGAAAGAAAGAAAGAAAATAAAACTAAGCAAACAACTAGAACAGAAAGAATCACAGAAATGGAGATCACATGAAGGGTTATCAGTGGGGAGGGGGATAATGGGGGGAAGTATACAGGGAATGAGAAGCATAAATGGTAGGTACAAAATAGACAGGGAGTGGTTAAGAATAGTATAGGCAATGGAGAAGCCAAAGAGCTTTTATGTATGATCCATGGACATGAACTAAAGAGGAGAATGCTGGAGGGAATGGAGGGACCAGGTGAAGGGGCATAAAGGGGAGAAAAACATGGGAAAACTGTAATAGCATAATCAATAAAATATACTTTAAAAGAATAGTAATATAAGCATGTTTAATTCATTTTTTTAAGGCTGAAGGAAAATCACTTTGTTTTTTTATATATTTTATTGATTATGCTATTACAGTTGTCCCATTTCCCCTCCTTAATTACCCTCAGCCCTGCACACCCCCTCCCACCCACATTCCCCCGCTCTTAGTTCATGTCCATGGGTCATACATATAAGTTCTTTGGCTTCTTCATTTCCCATGATATTCTTAACCTTCCCCAATCTATTTTGTGCCTACCAATTATGCTACTTATTCCCTGTAATTTTTCACCCATACTCCCCTCTCCCCCTCCCCATTGATAATCCTCCTTGTGATCTCCATTTCTGTAGTTCTGTTTCTGTTCTAGTTGTTTTCTTAGTTTGTTTTTGTTTTTGTTTTCTTAGGTTCAGTTGATAGTTGTGAGTTTGTTGCCATTTTACTGTTCCTATTTTTGATCATCCTTTTCTTAAATAAGTTCCTTTAACATTTCATATAATAAGGACTTGGTGATGATGAACTCCTTCGACTTGACCTTATCTGGGAAGCACTTTATCTGTCCTCCCATTCTAAATGATAGCTGTGCTGGATAGAGTAATCTTGGCTGGAGGTCCATGCCTTTCATGACTTAGAATACTTCCTTCTAGCCACTTCTTGCCTGTAAGATTTCTTTGGAGAAATCAGCTGATAGTCTTAGAGGAACTCCTTTGTAGGTAACTCTCTCTTTTCCTCTTGCTGCTTTTAAGATTCTCTCCTTATCTTTAATCTTGTGAATGTAATTATGATGTGCCTTGGTGTGTGCTTCCTTGGGTCCAACTTCTTTGGGACTCTCTGGGCTTCCTGGGCTTCTTGGAAGTCTATTTCCTTTGCCAGAATGGGGAAGTTTTCCTTCACTATTTTTTCAAATAAGTTTTCTACTTCTTGGTCTTGTTCTCCTTCTGGCACCCCTATGATTCTGATGTTAGAATGCTTAAAGTTGTCCTGGAGGGTCCTAAGCCTCTCCTCATTTTTTTGAATTCTTGTTTCTTCATTCTGTTCCAGTTGAATGTTTATTTCTTCCTTCTCCAAACTATTGATTTGAGTCCCAGTTTCTTTCCCATCACCGTTGGTTTCCTGTGCATTTTCCTTTATTTCACTTTTCATAGCCTACACTTGTTCCTCTATTTTGCAACTATACTCAACCAATTCTGTGAGCATCCTGATTACCAGTATTTTAAACTCTCTGTCTCAGAGGTTGGTTATCTCTTCATTGCTTACTTGTTTTTTTCTGGAGATTTGATCTGTTCTTTCATTTGGGCCACATTTTTTTTTTGTCTGAGCTTGCCTATTACATAGTAAGGGGTGGAGTCTTAAGTATTCGCCAGGGCAGGGCAACCCATGTAGTTCTGTTGTGGGGGAGGGTTCTGAGAAGGAACAGTGCCACTTGCTCAGCTCTCTGCCAGCTTTCAATCACTTCCCCCACTACCCACAGTTGTTGGGCCCTTCTGGTGCTGATTCCTAGGTAGGTGGTTTTGTGTGTATTCTAGGACTCTGTGGGTCTCTCCAATTAACTCTCCTGTGAGTATGGGAATTTCTCCCATCGCTGCAATGCCCACTGGTTTTACAGCCAGAGGTTTTGAGGCTTCATTTCCCCACATTGGAACGCTGGGTTACTCGATCTGTCTCATTTCCCAGTTGTTCCTTCTGGTTTATCTGCAAACAACTGTGGGACTGCCTGCTCTGTCAGGCACCACATGCCCTGGTACTCCAGCAGCTGCCTTGCCACAAGTCCTCTCCTCCCCAGCTACCCATCTTTGTCCCTCCTACTGGCGTGGATGAATGTTTCTTCTTTAACTCCTTGAATGTCGGACTTCCATACAAGTCGATTTTCTGCCAGTTCTGGTTGTTTTTTGTTTTTAAATTTGTTGTTGTCCTTCTTTTGGTTGTACAAGGAGGCACAGTGTGTCTACCTACACCTCCATCCTTGCCAGAAGTCGAGGCACAATTCACATGTTTAATTCTTATATGGAGGAGAAAATAAAGAGGAAACAGAGAAAATACAACAGAGGGGAAAATGGGGTTCCTGAAGAGGTAAGGGTGGGCCATAGAGATTAATTCTGGATTTGCAAGGCTAATCATTTTGGCTGCCTCTGCTTGGATATTGTAAAGACACCTCAAATTCAAATAATCTAAAATCTTTATCTTTTCCCTGATTCCTGTTCTCCCTGTTTCTATTAATGGTCCTACTGTCCCTTCAGGCAGGACTCAGGAAAACTTAGTTCTAATCATGACTTCTCTACGTAGTTTCTGGACAAATCATTTAGGTCTTCCAGCCTCAGATTTCCTATCTGTAGAGTCAGAGAGCAAGACTAGATGACATCAAAGATACCCTCCAACTCTGAATTTCAGATACTAATCCCAAGCCATCTTTGATTTTTGTCTTTTCCTCATTTAACATATCCAACCCACAGGCAGATGTGTTCAAATTTTGTTCAGAACCTTGTCATCTCTCTGCTACACTAATGTAATAGACTCCTGTGCAAAGTACACAGTCCTACAACATTGGTTGTCCTAAGTAGAAACCTGATCCAAGCCTTCAGTGTCTCATCAGTATTTAATCAATAAACTACAACTGCTTAGCCTAGCATTTGTGATGATCTAAAATCTGGCCCCAGTGAGTTTCTCCAGATTTGTTTCTTACATCTCTATAGACCCTATAATCCAGGTGGACTGAATTGCCCTATTCTCCCTGTGAAAGGCCAATGGGTTCCCATATCTCTGTCTTTGCTCAGTTTAGTTCCTCTTCCTGAAAAGGATTTTATTCTGTCATTGTATGTGTCCAGCTTATTCATTCTTTAAGAGCCAGCTCAAATGCTACTTTTTCCATCAAACCTCCCTTGATTTTTTTCTAACCAGAAGTTATTTCCTTGTCATCTGAATACTTCCAATGTATTTTGTAGTACACATCTACATTATATGGAGTTTATACAAATGCCTGACCAGACTGTAAGTTTCCTGAGGGACAAGGCTAATATTTTGATCATCCTTATTTATCCCATAGTAATTTGCTTATTGCCTAGCACAGAGTAGATACATGATAAATATTTTTAACTGTAGCAGTCCATTTTTTAAATTTACAAATCTTCTGAAGTTTATAAATTTCTCATGCACATCAAAACTATTAGTCAGGGTTCTTTAGAGAAACAGAATCAATAGGGTGTGTTTGTGTGTATATGTGTGGAGTGAGAGAGGGATTATAAAGAATTTCCCCATTGCCCCATGTGATTATGGAGGTTAAGAAGTCCATAGATGTACATATAGTAAGCAAGATAGAGACCCAGCAGAACTGATTGCATAGTTTCTGTGTGAAAGGTGGAAGGCTCAAGATGCAGAAGAGTGGAATTTCAGTTTGAGTTCAAATACAGGCAAACAACAACAACAATGTTCCTGCTCAAAGATAAGTTAGGCAGAAGGAATTCTCTTACTCTGTTTCTTTGTTCTAATCAGGCTCTTAACTGATTGGATACGGGTCACCTACATCAGGCAAGGCAATCTGCTTTACTCAGTTTACAGATCAAGTGTTAATCTCATCCAGAATAATGTTTGACCAAATGTCTGGACCCCCTGAAGCCCAGTCAAGTTGACACCTGAAATTAAGTTGGCGCCTAAAATTAACCATCACAAAAAAAATCTCAGCATAAATTAATCAATTTTTACTTCATTTCAGCTATTCACAAGTGACAGAATGTACCAGGACCTAAATGAGTCAATACATATAAATCATCAGTGAAATGCTGGGGCATATTCATACTAAGGTCTATGGCTTCATTTTACATAATTCATAGACCTTCTCAGGTTCAATGGTAGCAACCAGTGTATTTCCCCAAATATCAGGGATAGAACATAGGCTCTTATGCTCAACTTCCAAAATAAAGTGTATTTGAATTACATACCTGTAAGTTCTGAGGATCCATAGTAGTACACCTTGAGTGTACTACCTTAGTGCATCAGAGGTATATCCTGACATTGAAACTTAAGTATTATACAGTTATATTCTGTTTATTGTTCCACAGTAAATTCAGTATATTTTATGGCCCAGGCATGTGAGGACTGAGAATTGCTCCCTTGTTACATAAGTTTTTGCTTTTCTTTTTATGTAGACATAAAATTATCCTTTTAATGTCTGCCTAGTTTTATCAACATTTTCACTGATACAAATACCATTAGAGAAATTAAGGATCAGAGTCATAGATAAGGTACCACATTAGTGTCAAACATAGAATTTTGTATAATATGGCAAATTTTGACATATAGTTGCTGATCCCATTCCCCAGTGATCACTAGTCCTGTGAAAAAAATGGGAAGGTGGCATGGATTGCATATGCCAGCCAAAGGAAATTTTCTGACTCATGTAGGCACAGAGATATCACTAGTTATGACTTATTCTCTAAATAGAAGAGCAATCGGTTATGAGTTCATGGTAGGCAGGCCTGCAAATATCCCCCTTCTCTCTCTACATCCATTCCATGATGGGATGCAGAGTGCATTGACAAAGAGCCTCTGCTGCATTGGAGCAAGATGGAGGCAGGATGATCAGCACTGGATAGCAGACCATTTGTATATTTATCCAGGTTAGTTAATCAGCACTGGGAAGTTCTGAGTCTATAAGGTTGTCCACTTTCAGTGGGAACTTAATAACCTGTTGATTTGCTGTTTGTTTTGGGGGGTCTATTCCTGGCATATTACTAAATGCTTAGGTATCACTGATAGTCAAACTTGTGGCATATCATCCTCCTAATCAAAAAGTATTCAGATGCCCAAGCAGCAGCAAAGTCTATTTTCAAGAGCAAACAACTTACAAAGTTAATGAGGACAAATTGAGATTTCCTAAGTACCCAAACTACTGCAATCATTGTAGTCACTGCAGGAACCAAGTCTGTAATATGGCACTTAGGATGTGCTCACAGCCTAGGGATCTAAATTCATGCGATTTGGGGATTGTTAATTTTCTTACATGCTACAAAAAGAAGAAAATGAATGCAGATTGAGCAATATAGCCATGTGATGTTTTTAGCACAAAGGTTTCCAAAATTTTACCCATTTGACAGGTAGTTTGGTATTATGCAAGGATCTCAAAGGCTTATGGGGACCAAGCCAGGAACATAAATGAGAAGAGTGGGCTGAGGGGAGACTGGGGTGAAATGGAAATAATGTGTTTCATCTTCAGAGGCCAAAAATACCTCAGACCCAGGAAATGACTGTGTTTTGGGAACGCAGGCGCAGTGTGGTTACTATCCTACCATTTTTTTTAAAAAAAGCTGGAAATCCAGATTTTTTTCTGAAAAACTTTCTGATTTTTAGATGTTGGTTACATGTGTAGTGGCTCAGTTTGGCCTGCAGACTGCTAATCTCTGGTTTAGTAGAAGTGCAATAGACTACAAATCAGAAGGCCTGAGTTCAAATTTGATTATTCATTATAGCTGTGAGATCTTTGACAAGTCACTTAGTCTCTGTGGGCTTCTGCTTTTCCATCTATAAGGTGGAGATAAGAATGCATACTATGGTTTCGTCACAGAATTGTGGGATTAAGTGAATGGTGTGCATGAAAGTGATTTGATGTAAACCACTTGTTAGACAATGGTCCAGGTTGGTGAATGTTGCTCTGATACAAATCAGGGATAATAATAAGTTTAACTGTTTGTCAGCCAGCTTCATGAGCCTAAGGGAAAAAAACCCTGTTTTTTTAAACTTTAAAGCTGAAGAACTTTAACTTTTGGGGAAAATCTAGAGGCTATAAGCCAAAGCAACATCCCTACACTAAAACCTACTTGTGTTTTGAAAAAAAATTGTTTTCTTTTCTTCAGTGTTTTTCAAAAATTTCTCAATTACAGTTAATATTCAATATTATATTAGTTTCATGTGGATAGCATAGTGGTTATACATCTATATAACTTACAAAATGATCCCCCAGATAAGTCTAGTACCTACCTGGTACTATTCAGAATTATCACAGTATCATTGACTATATTCCCTGTGCTGTATTTTATATCCCTGTCACTATTTTGTAACTGCCAATTTGTGCTTCTTAGTCCCTTCACCTTTTTCACCCAGCCCCTCAACCCTCCTCCCATCTGGCAACCATCAGTTTGTTCTCTGCATCTGTGTGTCTGTTTTTGTTTTGTTTGTTTATTTTGTTCATTAGATTCCACATATAAGAGAAATCATATGGCACTTGTCTTTCTCTGAGTTATTTCACTTACCATAATGCTTTCTAGGTCCATCCATGTTGTCACAAATGGTAAGGTTTCATTCTTTTTTTTATGGCTGAGTAATATCTCAGTGTATATATGTACCATATCTTCTTTATCCACTTGTCTATTGATGGGTACTTGGGTTGCTCTTATATTTTGGCTATAGTAAATATGCAGCAATGAACCTAAATATGAATGTTTCTTTTTGAATTAGTGCTTCGGATTTCTTTGGATAAATACCAAGAAGTGGAGTTCCTGTTTCATAAAGTAGTTCTATTTTTAATTTTTGAGTACCTTCCATACTGTTTTCCACAGTGGCTGCACCAGTCTGCATTCTCACCAACTGTGCACTAAGGTTCCCTTTTCTCCACATCTGCGTCAATACTTGTTTGTTGATTTATTGATAATAGCCATTCTGGCATGTGTGAGGTGATACCACATTATGATTTTTAAATTATATTTCTCTTATGATTGGTGATGTCAAGCATCTTTTCATATATCTATTGATCAGAGGTAGTCTCCTTAAAGTCAATAGTCATGGACCAGAAATTAAATCTTAAGCAGAGGTGGGAGTATGTGGTGGTAGTGATGGTGGTGAGACTTGGACATCTAGCCAAGCTATGCCTCAGCTTTGAGAGAGGGACTTTAAAGACTTTAACCCTAGTAAGATGGACAATGCAAGTTATATAGTGTAATCCCTGGCCTAAATTTTAAAGTGTGTTTGGTGCTATATTCACCTGTCATGAGGAATCTCAGGGAAGCTACAGGTTGCCAATTTCAGTTTAGCGACTACATTGGTCATTTTTGTTAGATTGTAGCAACTATTTTTTTCTCTTTCAAATGCTTAGTCCTAATTTTGAAGAATTAACTGGGAAGAAAGTGAGTATTTACATGCTTTGCTTTAAGGCTTGGAAGTGGCAGATGAAGAGAGTTGTATCTTTTTAAACTCACTTTTCTAGCTTACTTGCTGTTCTTTGCTTTTGCCTTATTTGGATGATAATTTTCTTAGACATTGACTAAATGGACTAGCTTTGGAAGATTTACTATACGAATAAAAACGTTATGTTCATTATCAGAAAATCACATTCCCTTTTTCGTAAAAACCTGCCTTCTTTTCCGTTTTGAAACACACCTTCTTTAGGAAGTTGATATGATCCAGAAAAGTTACTTGCACTGTTCTATAGTTTCTTCTAAAATGTGGAAAGAATTTATAATTTATAGATAAAATTATATGTGCTCATGCTTTGCCTTAACAAATTAAGCTCTGTATGTTTAAATGCATGAGGAAGTATGAATGAAACATGATCTGCCAGGAATTAATAAATATTGAAGCTGAATACATTGAAGTTAATGATACTATTCTCTCTAATATTTTATAAAAAGGGAAAACAGTAAATTATTCTCCACAGTGTCACAGTAATATTATATTAGTTTACTACCCTTGCATCCATCAAACTTTGTCTTTATTTTAAAATTATTAATTGTAAGAGTAAGCGTATTCTCATTGTGAAAAAATTCAAAGAGTACAGAACATACAAACAGTAAAAGTCCCCATTCACATTTCACTGTGACTTCTCTCCTATCCCACATGCTTCCCCAGAAGTAGCCACAGTAAAGGTTGGGTGTATATTCTTTCAGAGTTTTTTTTAAATTTTTATTTTCAGAGTGTTTTTATGCACACCCAGGCATATGTAGAAATGAGTTGTTTTTAAGAAAGAATTGCTATATTATAATGGGCAATTTTATTTAATAGAAGAATCAATCCCCTCCCCCCAGTAAAATATGTCTCCAATCCTATAATGTCAATGAATGGAAGAAAAGGTGTAATTTAATAAAATTTTGTATATTGGCAAATTTTGCTCTGTCACAAAATACACTCCTTTGTTAATAGGTTAAACTTTATTGAGATCAGAGAATGCAATGAGTGTGGCTGAAATGCTTCCAATGTGTAAGGGCTGATTATTGTAAAGCATGGCCACCAAAAACAACTTGCAGGCATTTTAAAAAATTGATCAATGTCTTTTGGTTAAAGACATTTTCTTTTTTTTTTAAAAGATTTTATTTATTTATTTTTAGGGAGGGAAGGCAGGGGAGAGAGAGAGAGAGAGAGAGAGAGAGAGAGAGAGAGAGAGAGAGAGAGAGAGAGAGAGAGAGAGAGAGAAAGAGAGAGAGAGAAACATCAATGTGCAGTTGCTGGGGGTTATGGCCTGCAACCCAGGAATGTACCCTGGCTGGGAATCGAACCTGGGACACTTTGGTTCCTAGCCCGCGCTTAATCCAGGTTGAAGACATTTTCACATGCACATTCCAGAGGGAAAAGCAAACCCACGTAAGACAAAAAAATCAGTTTGTGATTTTGGCTAACTTTTAAAGAGTGAAAAGAAAAAGAATCATTTTGTTGTAGTGTTTGGTACTGTTTATACTGGTGGCAACATAGGAATTTACATTCATCAACTCTTACTGAACAATGACTGGTAGAAGCTGTCAATATATTTTGAATGTTTGCTCTCTCTCCTTTTTCTATTCTGTAACCTGTCCAATCACCACTCCCCTCATATCCATATCTTGTTCACTTTTATGTAAAATTTTAATATGGGCTCTCTTTCTCTCAGATGCCTCAAATTTATTTCCAGCAATGGTGAGAATTAAAGATCTTAAGAACTACCCTTTGTTTTCTCTCTGATTCACTTTTAAGGCTCATGAAAGGCACTGGGCTGACAGCTCCAGACCCATTTATCTGTGGGCCTGTGTAGCATGGCACATCTCTGTCACATTAGCAGTTTGTCCTCTCTTTGCACCTGCAGGAACTCATATGGGGCAAAGACCAGGCTTCTCCATCCTTGGTGCTTCTCCTGAAAGGAAGCAATTACTCAGGATTCACAGGCAGGCCCTTTCAGTTTCTTATAATACATCTTGCCTACTGCTCCCCTTCCCCCAACACACACACACTCATTTATTCACAAAGTCTCTAACTGGCTTATATGAACTTGTGCTTGGATATTATACTAAAAAGTCCCATTTGCTGAAGAAGCATTTAGAAAATATTTGCGACGTGTATATCTTTGTACCAAACTCCAATGGCTAAGACTATATTCTTAACACAAAATGAAAAATTGAGGCTGTTATCCAGATGTTTGAGGTGTAAGTTTTGTATTAACTTAAATGATTTATATCTGTAGTTCTCTATTGGGGTAGGTGGGTGCTAGAGGTGGGAAGGCTGACTGAAATCCATGTAAATGGTCCACAAATCCATATGCAGATTGAATAACCAATATATCTCATATTTATATGCAAGGCACTAATGAATTTACAGTAGCTTCTTATATTTGTTTTCTAAAGTTGTGTACATATAGATACATAAAATTTTCCATTTAAACATTTTAAGAGTGTAATTAAGCAGCATTAATTACATTCACAAAGTTATGCAACCATTATCACTATCTCTTTCCAAAATAGCTTCATTATCTGGAACAGATACTCTGTACCTATTAAGCAATAGCTCTCCCCCAAACCCTGGTAACCTCTTATCTACTTTGTCTTTAAAAAAATTTATTGTATTTTTCCATTACTATTTCGTCCCCTCATAAACCCTCCCCACAGCAACCACCACACTGTTGTCCATGTCCATGAGTCCTTTTTCCTTTGTGCTCCATCCCTCCACCCCCAACCTCCTCATCCTCACCAATAGCTGTCATCCTGCTTTGTCTTTATGAATTTTACTATTACAGAGATTTTATGTAAGTCGAATCATACAATATTTGTCCTTTCATGCCTGATGTTCACTTAGCATAGTGTTCTTAAAGTTCATTTATGTTGTAGCATGTGTCAGTGCTTCATTCCTTTTATGGTTGTAGTATTCCATTTTATATATATATATATATATATATATATATATATATATATATATATATATATGTATATGCCACATTCTGTTTATCCATGTATCTGTTTATGGACATTTGGGTTGTTTCCACCTTTTGGTGATTGTGAATCATGCTGCTGTAAACATCAGCATACAACTATCTGTTTGAGTCCCTGTTTTCATTTTTCTTGGCTATATATACCTAGGAGTGGAATTACTAGGTCAGGTAGTAATTCCATGTTGAATTTTTTCAGGAACCACCAAATTGTTTTCCACAGTGGCTATACCATCTTACATTCCCATTAACAATGTACAATGGTTCCAATTTCTTTACACCCTCATCAATACCTACTTTCTTTTCTTTTTGAACCCATCCTAGTAGGTGTGAAGTGCTTAATTGCTTTTCATCACATATTTTCTCAGTTCACTAATATGCAGTATTTTTGGTGGAGTATCTATAAAATATTTGCCATGAAAAAATATTTTGAAAATAAAAAAATTGAGAAACTCTAATTTAGATTTTTAGAAAACATTTTTAGAAATTATCCACATTTTATATTTTAAAAACATTTCATATAATCCTCACAGTAATACTGTGAAGTAGGTATTATTATCCATACATGGAGTAAGTGAGGCTCTGAGAATTTAAAGAATTTGCAGAAATGAGTCAGACTCAGTTTGTCCAGTTACTAATGTTCAGTGAGCTTTTCTGTGTCTTACCCTAATTACCTTTCTAGATATAGACTGCTAAAGCTTGGTGAGGAGTAGGACAGAGGCCTTTTAAAAAAAAGTTTTTATGCATCTATTCTCCATGCCATGGTGTACCTGTCTACAGTTTTTCTCCTGCACTATATGTCTATCCAAATTCTATTTTGTTTTGATTGAAGTTCTCCTATGATGAAAATATTCAGAAATATGCAATATTGGAAAATACAGTAAAGAAAAAATAACTGATTTTAATGCCATGATATAATTGTATAACATATAAACATGAAATATATACATAAATTTGTATTTATACACATAATGGTATATGAGAAGATGGGAGAGAAAGATGGATAGAGACAGAGAAGGTGGAAATCTTTATCTTTTTATTTGGGACTATCACTGGTGAGTGCAGGCTTAAGTGGAAAATAATACAGATCATTTATTTGGAAAACACTGCAGAGTCAGTTTCTTCTCTCTTCATGAATCCAAGGGAAGCATAAGAGAAGGCTCAGAAAGAGGCTGCTCATTCTAAGGCCCCAACCTCAGGGCTGGCCAATGTTATGTGATTAGTAGAGGGACTTTAAAATCTAGGCTCACAAACACAAATTCCAAGAGTAGCCCTCTTGTTTTCTGTGAATTACAAAATAAAATGCTATCTCTAGTAGGAAAAGGCCCCCTCTACAATGCTTACAGGAATTGGAAGTGTGGGACCACTCACTGAGCCAGAAATATCAGCACTGCTCACACTGTGGTCAGATTAACAGAACAGAACATGCAGTGACAGGGCCTGCTATTTATTCTTTCTTAAACATTTATTTATTCATCCAATGAAACCTTTATTGACTCTGCTTTGCTGCCAAATTTTGATTTAGGAGCTGAGGATACAGCAAGGAGAGAGGAATATCACTGCCTCACAGGAGCTCACAATGGAGTGGTGTGGAGACAGGGCATAAAACAGTTGGGAGTCATAAGTGCTGCAAGAGGCAACTTACAGATACCTTGGGGCCACAGACAACCTTGGAGAAGGTAGAGTGTGTGGCTTACTGGGAATTTCTCTTGGATGATCAGGCCTGGAGCTCAGCACAGGGGGCTAAAAGGAAAGAAAACAACCATAGTGGCAACTACAATAGGTTTCAGTTACCTGTGGTCAACCATGGGCCAAAAATATTAAACAGAAAATTCTAGAAATAAACAATTTATAAATTTTAAATCACACATTGTTCTTAGTAGCATGATAAAATCTCACACTGTCTGGCTTGTCCCACCCAGGATGTGAATCATCCCTTTGTCTAGGGTATCTACACTGTATACATGCCCCACCTGTTAAGTCACTTAGTAACTAGTTCAGATATCAGATCTACTGTTAAGGTATCACTGTGCTTGTGTTCAGGTAATCCTTATTTTACTTCACAATAGCCCCACATTGCAAGAGTATTGATACTGGCAATTCAAATATGCACAGAGAAGCTGTAAAGTGCTTCCTTTAAGTGAAAAGGTGAAAGTTCTCAACTTAATAAGGGAAGGAAAAAATATTTGTATGCTGAGCTTGCTAAGATTTGTGGTAAAAACTGTGGGAGCTAAAAAATAGTATTTCCTCTGATCTTTTAAATTCTTTTGGCTAGGCTAATAATCAAATTAACACAAATTAACAGGAAAAATCAAAGTTTTTAGTACATACACACATGGAATTCACACAGGCATGAGAATTTCAAAGACAGTGAAGCAACATTGGATATATAAGATGTTTGGGACAAAAGAGAAAGGGGGGCATAGATAGGTGGTCCCTTCAGAATGAATTTTCTATCTGTGAAATTGTCCAATTTATAAATTAAACTTTATCATAGATCTGTATGTACAGGAAAAAATGTATATATAAAGTTCTGTACTCTGTGTGATTTCAGGCACCCACTGGGGTTTTGGGGGTGTATCCCCCATGGGTACATTTTCCAGGTCTCTGAGCATGTTATAAAATAATCATGGTAACTAACTAAATAATAATGACAGTAAAATAATAACTAACATTTATTGAATACTTCCTGTGTGCCCATCAGTGTACTGAACATTTTTTTACTAGACTTTATATTTTTAGAGCAGTTTTAGGTTCACAGCAAACTTAAGTGGAAGGTAGAGTTACCATATACCACTGCCACCACACAGACTCAACTTTCCCCATTATCAATGTCTCAGACCAGAGTGATACTTTTGCTACAAGCCATGAAACTACCTTGGCACATTATTAACATTTAAAGTCCATAGTTTACATTAGGATTCAATTTTGGTGTCATGCATTCTCTGAGTTTTGACAAATGTGTGATGACATGTATCCATCATTATAGTATCCTGCAGAATTTTTTTATTGTCCTAAAATTCTCTGTGCTCTGCCTAAGCATTTTACATATATTAAGTCATTTAATTGTCCCACCAACCTTATGAGGTAAGGACAATTATTATTACTGTTTTACAGATGGAAAAATAGAGTTATAGAGGTACAGAGATTTCAAGAAACTTGCTTAAGTATTCTAACCAAAATTTAAATCAGATCACATGTTATCCTTGTAAGTAAATACAGAATCTTGATTTTATTCTGACTTCAACAAAAGACCTTGGGAAAGTCAGGTGAGAAGGATGCCAGAAGCATGAGTGGCAGTGCTGGCCTTGGATAGGAGAGGCATTTCCTCAGTAATAGCCTCAGGAAGAAATGGGGATAAGTGTGATTTGTTGGTTGGTAATAGGAAAAGGAGTCCTTCTTGTTTGGTGGCTTGTATTTTCTCAGTAAGCTGTGTGACTCTCTGCTCCTCAGCTACATATAGTTGTTTTTTTCCCTTCAAACCTGGCCTCAAAAGAACTTCCCTTTGTTTGAAGCTTAAAGCAGGGATTCGTCTGGTGTCTATGAATCCACTTCAGGGGGCCCAAGAATCTCCTGAAGTTATATGCAAAATTTGTGCATATGTGCATTTTCAAGAGAATAGGTCCTTAGCTCTCATTAGATTTTCAAAGGAGTCTTTGAAACCCCCAAAAGATTAAGAACCACTGTAGAAATACCCTAATAGTACAGACCATCAGGATTGCCCCACAGGTGCCCTCATTGTCTCGCTAATTGCCTTATGTGGAGGCCCATTAGGTAACTCACAGCTAAACCCTTAGTATAGACTTCAACTCCTGAATCTCTCCTCCCCTGCCACTGACCACAGTCACTATGGGGAGAAGGGACAGTGCCTCTGCTGTAAAATACAACATACATTATCACCAGAGGTACAGATATCCCTGCCTTTATTTAACGAGTCTCCTTCTTTTAATAGACATTGATGTTGTTTTCCAGTCTTGAACATGCTAGATCAAAGAGTGTGTGCATTTTTAAAAAACTCACCATTATCTATTCCTATAAGTTATATATGAACTTGCTTGTTTAACTACACTGGGAATTGTTGAGCTTTTTATTACTCATTGTCAATCTGATAGTTGGAAGTGGGGTATTAGTATCTTAGTCTGTTTGAACTATGTCACCATAACTTGGGGTTCTTGGATGTGCAGCAGACTCTTAGAAATTTCATGCAAATGGTTTGTTCCTCTGTGTATTTTTCAGGAGGGAGTGGGGTTGTCAGAGATTTCATAGCCTTCATCGGATTCTCCAAGGGAGTCTAGGCCTCCAAAACGTTACAAAATAAAGCTGGAAGGGTTTTTAGTGAATTACCAAGGTAAACAAAACAAACAAAAAAGCAAAAATAACAAAAGAGGAAATTACAAAATTACTGCAATTACACTTACTTTCTTACCCAGCACCCCAAATTCTGAACCTCTCTTAGTTTCTTTTTGCTGGGATGCTTCTACTCTCTGGCAAAGGGAATGATTCTGTGTGTCTTAAAGCTTAAAAAAATAATTTCTCATTGAAATATTGGTTTAAAATGGACATTCTGGGAAGTCTCCCCATGTTTGTCAGTGGCTCCAAAGACTCTTGGTCAAGTTTAAATCTGGCTGATTTTCTCTATGTTCACATTTAAAGTGTTGAGTACATATGAAGTTAAAATAAAGCTAATAAAGCTGGTTTGCAGAGAAAAAATTTTTAACTTTTTTTTTCATTTTGTAGGATTTTCTGTTTCAGTTCAAAAGAAGCTATTGAATTATGTTTTTCAGAATTTTCCCACTTTGCAGAAAATTCTTTTAACCTTAAGAAATGTTAATAAAGAATGCTGCCATAGTTGAAGTTATTTTTTTAAAAATCCTAGTTCAGCTCTGCCTGGTGTAGCTCAGTGGACTGAGTGTTGGCCTGCAGACTAGAAGGCTGCTGGTTCAATTCCCAGTCAGGGCACATGCCTGGGTTGCAGGCCAAGTTCCCACTTGGGGGAATGCAAAAGACCACCAATTGATATTTCTCTTGCACATTGATGTTTCCCTCCCTCTGTTTCTTCCTCCCTTCCCCTTTCTCTGAAAAATAAATTTAAAAAATTTTTTAAATATCCCAATTCAACCAAATGCCATTCTGTGTTCAAAAAAGGTCGTCCTGTGCTTTTGCCATTTGCAAGGACAATTTCTGTCACCTTGGAAGAAATGCATGGCTTGTCTTTCATTTACTATTGCTCTTCTAATTTTGCCTCTATTCATAATGAGGTGGGTGATAGGATCCTGGAATTACAGTGCCTAGGTGTGTGCTAAAGAAATTGAGGCAGATTTGTCTCAGGAAATCAGTGATAAACTGGGTCTAGAAACTTAATCTTCTGATACCCATTATCTTTCTGTGAGGAAGTCTTGTATAATAACAGAATTCCTATCTGATGACAAGCTTTGGTTCTACAAGTTCCTACTTGTGAGGCTTGTTGCAAGGTATATCTTTTCTGTGAGTCTCAGTTTTTTCATCTATAAAATGGAGATAGTAATGCTTACTTTGCAGAGTGGTTGTAATGATTAAAGGAGATAATATCTACAAAATGTCTGACAAGTGGTAGGTAAAACAGAAAGATTCATTCACCTATCTCTCCACACTACAGGGAACAGTTCCTTAAGGAAAGAAACAAAGACTTATGAATAATTGAATGGCAGCTTTTGTTTTGGTAGGGAAATGATAGAATCTGAGATCCTTTGGAGCTGGACGAATCCTTAGAGATCAAATAGTTTAATCAACTTGTGTTAGAGAAGAGAAAATAAGCCTAGAGAAGGCTATGTAATGCCCAAGGTCTCAGGATGATACACAAACCCTGGTAAAGACACTTGTACTTAAGAGAACAATGTCTTTTAAGGAATCTTTGTTTCAAAGGTTGTATTAAAAATGAATTCTTTCAATGCAAAAATGCATTGTACCCTAAAAATAAAAAATAGCCATGTTTAAGGCACATCTAATAATAGATATAAACACATTATATTTAAGATGATATCAAAGTAAAGTAAAACAAAGTAGGGATTTTTTTAATTAAAGGGTAATATATATATATATATATATATATATAATACAAAGATGCACAGATAATGAGTAAATACATTAACATATATAGCTATTAAAATGTATATTGCATTACTAATCTTCCTCACCACTGAAAACATAAAAGGACCATCAAAATATTTTAGGAAATATGAGATGAAATTTTTAAAAAAATATTTCATCTAGGTCTTTTTCCCCATCCAAGATTACTTTGGTCAGTCTACCATAAGAACAAAAATAAGCTTAATAGATAAATGCTTGTCTTCCTAACACTACAAAAGAAACATTTGTTCCCCTAGATAAGTCTTAAGTAAACTGCTGTCAAAACAATTAGTGTTATTTTTCTATTATCCTCCTATTTGAGTGTAAATAACTATTTCATGAATATGTTAATTATCTAGTAGGTGCAGAAGATAAGGAGGGGCCTTATATCTCCAGAAGCAACCAATAAATCATCAATTGCATGTAAAAACACAAGAAAGGATTCTAAGCTGCATAGTCATATTTCCACATTTCACCTAGCCAGACTGAAAAGAGTTCAACTTCGATAGTTTAAACTATCAAAGAAGTGACAATGTTTTCACAGAATTAGCCACAAATAAACCTCCATTTGTGCACTTCAGCTGCAATGAGGCTGTCTTTTAGCTAATCAAGTATCAAATAGTTTTATTTCATCACCAACAAAGGTCTTTTATTTTCACACATTTTAAAATACACATTTTAGAATTTTGTCATGGTCATTTTGCAGAATTAAAGAAGAGATGCTTAACCATGGAATATACTCTTCTCATTTAAAAAATAGCTTAAGTGCTGGACAGGTATTTTTCTCTTAAAATAATGTTTTAAAGATAAATGATTGTGCTTACTTTAAGCTTAATTTACTTCTAGGAATCATACCCAACTTTTGGTTGGTTTGAATGTGCCTTTTGAAATCTCCAGCACAGAATTCTTCACCATCCACAGTGGTCAAATGTTCTGCTGAAAGGGAGCACATTTAGAGGGGGAAGCAAATGTGGGGGTGGGGAGAAAATACAGGCAAGTGCTGTCCCTTCCTATTTTGAAGGGGCAAGATGTATTTTTCCATATTAAATATTTTGAAAAAGTTGAATGCCACATTGTGCCAGATAATTAAAATGTAAATTTCAGTATCTATGCTTGCTTTGTGATTTTTAAAAATACATTTAAGTTAGTTGTCTTTTAAAACATGTGGTCAGCTGTTGTATTCACATATGGTCAAATGATCAAAGTCTGAACTCCTCTCTAATTGTCCCCCCGCTGCTCGTCTGCTCTGTCCGTGATCAAGGCCTCAGCAGGTGATGAGAAAGGCATGAGAACAGGCTGGAAGGAGAATGAGGCACCGAGAGGCCCAAGCTGAAAGAAATAAAGACTTCCAGTACATCACCCTGACAGTAAAGAGCGAAGGAAAAGTGATGTCTGGTTAGTAGTGCTTATATATTTTTTTGTTCACCAATCTGAATACATTTTTTCCCTAGCTAAATGCAAATGGAGCCTAGCCTTCTCCCAGAGATGGAGCCCCATACATCAGTGCAGCCACTAAAGTGTTGCATTTGTTTACTTGCCTCTAGAGGAAGCTGCTAAGTCCCACAGTTTGTAGTATTTCACATGTTTGTGGAAATCATTGCAGTTCTTTTCACTTCTGCTTCTCATTGTTTGCCTAGAGTTCACTTTGCCAGATGGCGCTTTATTGTCACTAGTGGTTACACCTCACTATTGGATCAGATCAGGGCCAAATGGTGTGAAGAGCTTTCATACTTAGAGGGTTTAGTCAAACATTCATTCTCTGCTATTCAGGCCGCTTGAGCACTAATTCATAAATGAGCTGGCTGACCTAGGAATGAAGGGAAGAGAAAAAGGCACAGGTTCTTTTTTTCTCCTCTAAATTATTAATTTGCCTTCTATTTACAGTTCAAATTGGGATGAATCATTATTAAACAGGAGTATATTGTATAAACATAAATAAGATGCTAGTGAAGATGATGGGAGCGTGAAAGAAGATACTGACTGCTTTATATGAATTCTGCCAGAACTTGAGTTTTGCCAGTCCACACAAAAATATAATCCATTATTTTCACATAAGTCCCAATTTCTGATATTATCTGGTCTCTTATCAATGAGCCAGCTCTGTCAGTAAATGCCATGAATGATCTCATCAAGATTTTTTTGGCATATATTTGTCTGTGAAAGTTGCTGGATATAAAATATTTTCAAATGTGAACACATTTTCAAAGTTGGGAAGGGATATTTAAAATCCAAGAGATTCCATCCAATTTATGTGATTAATATTGATGATTTTGGAGTGTCTGGACAAATTCTGGGTGGGTACAATTATCTGCTTTATAGATTGGGTAATTTAGTGACCTGAGATAGGTAGCATCATACTGTGTGTATGTTTTAAATGTTATGGTTGTTGCCTTTGTGAAGACAAATCTCACTATGAATCTCCTGGCTACTACCTCAAGCTCTGAAACTTATCTTCATGTTTTTATCAAAACTATCTTTTTATTTATTGATTTTGAGAGAGAGAGAGAGAGAGAGAGAGAGATTTGTTATTCCACTTATTTATGCATTCATTGGTAGATTCTTATATAAGCCCTGACTGGGGATTGAACCTGCAACCTTGGTATAACAGGACAATGCTCCAACTAATTGAGCTGCTTGGCCAGGGCTTCATCAAATCTATTTAAATGGTGTAGTGAAACTAAGAGAAAGCAGCACGGAAAGGATTAAGCAAACAGTGATTCAATTGCTTTGCCTAATTTTGTTTCATATTGAACATGAAGCCCTATAGTTGTCATCCTAGTTTTCTTTTTTTTCCTTGTGGTGCAAGTATAGCTTTACCTAACTATTCAAAATGACAGTGAAAGGACAAAGAAAAGCACCAATGTGAAGAAGGAGGTTCTTTGGCAGAAAGCAGGAGCTGAGGGATTTGGAGCTTATTATAAACTCCTTGAAGTCTTTGCTGCAGCACCTTCATATAGTAAGAAAAGCAAACAGGATAATGGATTATATCAACAGAGGGAGAAAACCCATATCAAAAGACGCGATCTTGTTACTGTATGGCGTGATATTGTCCCTCTAGAAAGAACTGGTTGGTGCTAATCAAACATATTGCACTGCTGGCCTAATTACCTTGTCCTTAGAAGCATATTACTGTCCTGCACAAGGCCCAGTTTACAGAACAGCCCTGAAGATGATACCCATTTTTCCATTGAAGGAGATGTGTAGACTTTCTCCTTCATTAGATTTTTTGCTTTGAGGTACAATGCAAAATTATGTAATAACAGTATCCTCAGGGACTGACCCAAACCCAAGGGAAGCTACTGCTGTGGGGATTGCAGCTCCGCTTGGGAAGTAAGCACAAGTGGGGGGAACAAAGCATCAACTGGGTACCCTCTGGTTTTTCCACACATTTCTGAACTGCAGCTCTTTGCTATGCTAAATGGGATACCAAGTAATTGAACCTATCCTTCTAAAAGGAGGGAGACAGAAAGCTGGAAGGGCATAGTGGAAAAGCAGAAACTATTAAACTAGAGAAACTGGTGAGGGTTGGAGGACTTTGCTTTCACACAGCTCCTAAAAAAAAAAAAAGACACTATAAAATGCATATACAGAGTTAGTTTTAATATTAAACTAAAAGATTTAGCATTTTTACTTTTGAAAATGGGAGAAAATACTGGCTAATAAGTAAATGTCTGGATTTAGGAGAAAGGATTTGTGCACTTTGGCAATTCACCTTTGGGGAGGTCTCGGTTTCCTTATCTGAAAAACTGATAGGAGGGATTCAATTTGAAATCTAAGTTTGTCTCCAGCCCTGACATTCTGCAAGTCTGCATCATCACATTGTCTTGGTTTTCATCTTTCTGTAAGAGTTAGTGTGTATGTTGGGGGTGGGGCGTGCAGGTAACTGATTCAGCTATATTAAGGTTCTAAATGACTTGTGTCAGCTCAAATACAAAATTAGATTAAAATGTTTGAGTGTCTTCTCTTGTACTGTACACTGAAACCTTTTGGCCAAGACTTAATATGAGTCACTGGCTAAAAAACACTTGACAGTTCAGTTGTTAGTTTTAAAAGAGTGGAATCACTGGAGGTTTAGAGCTGAGACATTTTACAGCTGTTTTAGAGGCTGTCCCCCACTGTTCCTCTCTTTTTGCAAGGTTCAGAAATTCCTGGCTTTGGGTTCATATGGCTGAGGCCAATCAAATGCTTTCATCAGCCTCACCATTGGATGTTGAGTGATATATTGCCACCAGCTAAAATTTGACCTACTCAATGACCCTCTTGCAAACATTAATTGTGCAGAACATTTTTCTCCAGCTACAAGAGTATCTTCTTGAAAAGGCCACTCATTTACTTAGGAGTTAGTCCAACTTATCCAACTTTGTTACAAAGCTTATCTCTTGCTACTTGTTACAAGGATTTCTGAAGAAAAGAATCACATAGGTCTACAATAAAGATTAGGAAGTGACTATTTTCCTCAGAGACTTTGCAAACCATTACTAAAAAGGACTTTGAACTTCTATGAGATACTTATTTACCATAACAAAAACACAGCCTTAGTCATCGGAAAATAGAAAGATATATAACTAAGGCTTTACTTTAGCTGTGAAGAATTTTGCATAAAACCTTTGATTTACCATGGGGAAAGAACAGCAATTTTTAATGTGTAGAGAAATATCAAAACAGAATAAGTAATGATGGTATGTTTTTCAAACTGATTGATGGCTAAAGATAGGATCTTTTTATTTAAGAAGAAACAAACCACATTAAACAAGCATTTCTTAACACGGAGCCAATTGTATGCAATTTTACAGATTTGCTAGTTGATCTCGTTGTGTGCTCTTGGAGGTATTAGGAGGGCATTGCCCTGAGATGTGCAAATATCTAAAAGGAGACTTTTTTTTTTCTTTTTAACAAAAGTACGGAAGCTGAAAAACAGGAAAAAAATGTCTTTAAAATTACCTAACCAAATCCAGCTAACTACAGACATATTCTTTCTAGTTTATTTGATTCACTTAACCCATCATTTTAGAAACACTTTGCTTTTTAGGAGAATGGTGTTAAGTTGATTTGGAATATTTGAGATGGTCTGCTACATCTGTGCTGTGTTTGTTGTATATCCCATCACAGCCAACACAGGCATTTTTTTAAAAATTAGTTTTTCCTTCCTGGACTTACAAGGCTTTTTTCTCTGGTTCATTCCTTCTTACACCTAATTGGTGTGGAGGAAAGAACACTGGACTTGGAGTCAGATGGATTGTGTTTTGAATCCCAGATCTACCAATTTATAGCTGTGTGATCTTGCGCAGGTCACTCAACCTCAGAACTTCATGTATCAAATGAAGGGTTCAGAATTCCCTCCTGCTTTCAAAATCTGTGAAAGGAAATGTTTACTACTTTGTCTCGGTAGTTATATCAACAATTAGATACAAAATTCGATGGGGAAGCTCTAGATCACTTCTGAGGATAGGGCATAGTACTTCTTTCCCTGCCCTACCTTGGCTTTTCCAAGTTGGAAGGCCTGCAAACGACCCTGTAGAGAGGTTTTATTATCCTTGTTTAATGAGGAAACTGAGGCTCACAGGTGTTATGATTTTCTTAGTGTCTCACAGCTGTCAAGTGGCCAAGTGAAGACTGAAACCCAAATTCTCTAACCCATCTAGCCTTTCCACTGTACTTATAAATAAACGGCCTGCACAATTAATTTTCAGTGAGAAATTAGCTTTGTTTTGAAATGTATCTCATAAAGCACATTTTCAAATCCTGTCTTAAAATTTAGCTATTAATATAAACTTTTTAGCTAGTATACTTCTATAAATTTTTACAAGTAAGAAAGATGTAGAATCAAGGTTCCCTTGGCAACTTTTATCCTTCTCCTTTGAGGAAGTACATTCCTATAGGCTACTTACTTAATCAATCCCTCAACATGGAAGCTTGAATGTAAAGACCCTAGTAACCTGGCTCTCTCCTACTCTGAGAACAAGGGAAGTACTTTTGTCCCTTTCATTCTCTCCTTTCCCTTCTCTGACTTTCCTTTGTAAACCATCCCTCTCTCCCACCCCAGCCACAACCAGGCCTGAATTTTTGTAACGGTTTTCTTCTTTTCCAGTAGGAATTATTTTTAATTTGTTGTTGTTGTTGTTGTTGTTTTTTTTTTTTTTTTTTTTTTACCAATGTGGGAAAAAAGATTAGTACTAGAAGGAGAGCTTCAATCGATTCTTTTACATTTTGGGAATGGTTGATAAGGGAGCCTCATGGCTAGGTTTATCATTCCTGTACTGGGTTCATCTCCCTTTCTGTAGGGAGCCTTAATTTCAGGCTGATAGTATGGACTGGAATCATGTCCAAATGATTCTGTTCCTTCACTCAGAAGTGGGTTCTTGTCTCATCTGGCCTCAGGCATGGAAGAAAAAACTTGGAAGAGGATGTTTCAGCTCTAGGAAGCCTCAAATTGTCTCCTGACTAAAGGGTCCTCCAAAAACAAACTTATTTTATGATAACTGTATGTCAATTTAGGCTTCAAGAATTTTGACTGCGAATCCCATTGTTATCTGCCCTTTTCTCCTTATCTTCCAGTCTAACAACTGGGGAAAAATAGTAACATTAGCTCCTTCAAAATTGGTGCAATGATCATGTGTACGTGAAATAAATCACTAGGCCTACTATCCCTCTGCAAGGAAGTCAGCAGCAACTAAGAGCACTCACTTTTGGCAAAACCTTGGAGAGCAGTTTTCTGCTAACACAAACCCACTTTAATAGCATGGAGAAATGAGGCTTTTCTTTAATATCCTGAGCCATTGATTTCCTTTTCCAACAATAACAAAGTAAAATTTAAGGAATCATTTTTTCTTCAATAAAATACTATTTTAAGTGTATTTTATTGATTATCCTATTATACTTCTCCCATTTTTCTACCCTTCATATGCCTCTGCCCTGTACCACCCCACCCTCTAACATTACTTCCCCCTTAGTTCATGTTTATGGGTTGTCCATATAAGTTCTTTGGCTTCTCCATTTCTCATACTGTTCTTAGCCTCCACCTGTCTATTTTGTGCCTACCATTTATGCTTCTTATTCCCTATACCTTTTCCCCCATTCTCCCCCTCTCCCTTCCCACTGATAACCCTCCATGTGGTCTCCATTTCTGTGATTCTGTTCCTGTTCTAGTTTGCTTAGTTTGGGGGTTTTGTTTTTTAGATTCAGTTGTTGATAGTTGTGAGTCTGTTGTCATTTCACTGTTCATATTTTTGATCATCATCTTTGTTTTTAGATAAGTCCCTTTAACATTTCATATACTGATGAACTCCTTTAACTTGACCTTATCTGGGAAGCACTTGATCTGCCCTTCCATTCTAAATGATATCTTTGCTGGATAGAGTAATCTTGGATGTAGGTCCTTGCCTTTTCTGACTTTGAATATTTCTTTCCAGTTCTTCTTATCTGTAAGGTTTCTTCTGAGAAATCAGCTGATGGTCTTATGGGGACTCCTTGTAGGTAACTCTCTCCTTTTCTCTTGATGCTTTTAAGATTCTCTCCTTTAATCTTGGGTAATGTAATTATGATGTGTCTTGGTGTGTGCTTCCTTGGGTCTAACTTCTTTGGGACTCTCTGAACTTCTGGGACTTCCTGGAGTCTATCTCCTTCACCAGACTGAAGGAGTTCATTACTGTTTCAAATAAGTTTTCAATTTCTTGATCTTTTTCTTCTCCTTCTGGCATCTTTATGATTCGGATGTTGGAACATTTAAGCTTTCCTGGAGGTTTCTGAACCTCTCTTCATTTTTTTTTTTGTGAATTCTTGTTTCTTTATTCTGTTCTGGTTGAATGTTTCTTTCTTTCTTATGTTTCAAACCATTTATTTGAGTCCCAGTTTCCTTCCCTTCACTGTTGGTTCCCTATGCATTTTCCTTTATTTCACTTTTCACAGCTTTCATTCTTTCCCTCTATTTTGTGACCACACTCAATCAGTTCTGTAAGAAACCTGATTACCAGTGTTTTGAACTCTGCATCTGTTAAGTTGGCTATCTCTTCATCACTTAGTTGTATTTTTTTCTGGAGCTTTGATCCGTTCTTTCATTTCAGCCATATTTTTTTGTTTGGTGCACCTGTTAGTAAGGAGTGGAGCCTTAGGCATTCTCCAGGGCAGGGCAACCCACTTGGCTGTGTTGTAGTGCTCTATGTGGGTAGGGGTCTGAGAGCTGAGCTTGCTCAGCTATGGGCCAGCTTTCAGGTACTTCCTCTGCTATCCACAAGCAAATTGGGCCCTTCTGGTGCTGATTCCTGGGTGTGGGTCTCTCCAACGAACTCTCCTGTGAGGCTGGGAGTTTCTCGTGCCACCTCAACCCCTACAGATTTTTTCAGCCAGAGGTTTTGAGGCTTTATTTCCCCACACAGGAACCCTGGGTTACGTGATCTGTCTTGCTCTCCACTTGTTCCTCCTGGTTTTTCTGCACAAAAATGTGGGACTGCCTGCTCCACCAGCCACCATCTTGCCATGTGTCCTTTCTGACCCAGCTACCTATTTCCACCCCTCCTACTGGTCTGAATGAATGTTTCTTCTTTAACTTCTTGGTTGTCAGACTTCCACACAGTTCGATTTCCTGGGAGTTCTGGTTGTCTTTTGTTTTTAAATTTGTTGTTGTCCTTCTTTTGTTGTGCAAGGAGGCTCTCATTTTTTAAATTCATGTTTCTTTATTCTGATCTGGTTGGATGTTTCTTTCTCCCTTTGGTTCCAAATCATTTATTTGAGACCTGGTTTGTTTCCCTTCACTGTTGGTTCTCTCTCTCTCTCTCTCTCTCCTATCTATCTATCTATCTATCTATCTATATATTTATTTAATTATTTCACTTTGTATAGCCTTCATTTCTTCCTTCATTTTGCAAGCATACTCAATAATTTCTGTGAACATCCTGATTACCAGTGTTTTGAACTCTGTGTATGATAGGTTGGCTATCTCCTTGTCACTTAGTTCTATTTCTGGAGTTATGATCTGTTATTTCATTTGGGCCATATTTCTTTGTCTCTGTGCTCCTGTTACATGTAAGGGGTGGAGCCTTGGGTATTGGTCAGGGCAGGGCAACCCACTTCATTTCACTGTGGCACTGTCTGTTGGGGAGTGGTCAGAGAGGGAACAATGCTACTTGCTAAATTGCTCAGTTATGGCCCCATTGTCCTCACTTCCCACAGGAGCATTCTGCTCTTTCAGGTGGTAATTCCCAGGTGGGTGGGCTCGTGTATGTTCTAGGATCCCATGGGTTTCTCCAACAGACTCTGCTGTGAGACTGGGAGTTTCTCCCACTGCTGAAACACCCATAGGTTTTTACAGCCAGGGGTTTTGAGGCTTTATTTTCCTGCACTGGGACCCTGGGTTGCATGATTTATCTCACTCACTAATTGTTCCTTTTGGCTTATCTTCATGCAATCATCAGAAATCTTGTCCACCACCTGACACCTCACCCACCCCAGTCCACTCTTCAGTCTACCGTCGCCATGTTGCAGCTCATCCTCTTCCACCCAGCCTGTGGCTGCCCATCTCCACCTCTCCTACAGGTCTGGATGAATGTTTCTTCTTTAACTCCTTGGTTGCTGGACTTCCATGAAGTTTGATTTTTCTGGCTGTTCTGGTTGGGTTTTGTTTTTAAATTGGTTGTTATTCCTCTTTTGGTCATACACAGAAATGAAGCATTTCTATCTACACCTCCATCTTGCCCAGAACTTCAAAAATCTCTGTGATTTTTTCATATTCACAGAGATATACTTCAGATCTGGAAGAAATTTTACTAACCCTGGTATTTTCTTTCTTTCTAAATATTTTATTTATTTATTTTTAGAGAGAGAGGAAGGGAGGGAGAAAGGGAGGGAGAAAGAGAAGGAGAGAAACATCAATGTGTAATTGCCTCTTGTATGCCCCCTACTGGAGACCTGACCCACAACCCAGGCATGTGCCCTGACTGGGAACAGAACCAGCAACCCTTTGATTTGCAGTCCAATACACTGAGCCACTCCAGCCAGGACAAGCCCTGCTATTTTCAAACTGGTCCTTAGCAAAGGAACTTTATTTTTTTAAATAAATTACTTTATTGATATTCAATTACAGTTGTCTGCATTTTCTCCACACCACTGCCTCCCACCCCAGCCAAACTCATCTACCTCCCTTGCTTCCACCCTCCACCTTATCTAGGTGTCCTTTATAGTAGTTCCTGAAAACTCTTCTCTCCACTGTCCCCTCCCACCTCCCCTCTGGCTATTGTTAGATTGTTCTTAATTTCAATGTTTCTGGTTATATTTTGTTTGCCTTTTTCTTTTAAATATTTTTAATTGTGGAAAAAATACACATAATGTAAAATGTACCATCTTAACCATTTTAAGTGGTATTAAGTACATTAATATTGTTGTGTAGTCATCACCACCATTCATCTGCAGAATTCTTTATCTTGCAAAAGTGAAAATTGGTCATTTTTACACAACAGTTCCCATTTCCCCAGCCTGTGGTAACCACTATTTGACTTTATATCTGCATGAATTTGTCTATTTTAGATATTTCATGTAGTTGAATCATAAAGTGTTATTTTGCGTTTGGTTTATTTCACTTAGCATAATGTCCATTCTTGTTGTAGCATGTATCAGAATTTCATTTTTAGAGCTGAATAATAGTCCATTGTATGTGTGTGTATATATATATACACATATACATATCACATTTTATTTATCTATTATTCATCTGCCGATGGACAGTTGGGTTGCTTCTACCTATTGTCTGATAGATGCAATGCTTTTATGAACATGGGAGTAGGGATTTTTAATTTTTCCCCATGAAAACTTGCAGATACCTACATGGAAGACTGATAAAAAATGATAAAACTATCCTCATTAGTTGGTAGAAAGCATTTCATTGTCAGGACAGTATAAAAGACACTAATCCATTCAACCCTCTTTTTTAGTCAAGAAAGTTCAGTCCAGAAAGGGAAAGAATACATAATGGGACACCCAGTAAGTTAAAGGCAGATCCTCCACAAGAACAGGGTCTCCTGACCACAGTCTATTGCAATTACCACTTCACTTGGAATTGCTAGTTTGGGAAAATGATAACATTGTTTTCTAATATCCACATTGGGAACTAGAAAACATTAGTATGATACCAGGACACTAGTTTGATAAAGAACATAATTTGTAGTAGGACATGTACATTTATGTAGTTGTGAGCTTTTTCCCCCTATATCATTTCATTTTGCTGCAGTAGTCCTCTGGTAACAGTATTTGGTTTCAAGCATGGAACAGCTGACATGACTAACCAGCTACATCATCCCACATACTCTAGTTTAGGAGTGTGCTATTTGATTAATGAGATAGTGGTTTCACAGCCCTTTGAGCTGCTCAGAACAAAGGCAAAGGATAGATTCAAAGTATTAACCTTATGGCATTATCTAAGGATAAACATTTTGCTAAATATTTTCATTTCAGTATTAATATTCAGATGTCTGCAAACAGTTGCATTTAGAGAATGAAGCTTTTGAATAAACCTGGGAAGACAATTGGTCATCACATGATATACTTGATCCTACTGAGTATTTCAATATAACCAAATATAGTTGGAAATGATGGTGTTATGGCAAAACACTCAAATTTAAAAATGTGAAACATATCTTTCATAGAAAAGATTCTATATTGGTTTAATCTTTTTTTCACTTTTAATTGACATGAGTTGCTTTTCACAATATTAATTTTTATTATCTCAACCTTATCTCATCTAGAATCAGCCCAGTTAAGATCTGAATGTCCGTTTGTTGTTTGTCAATAAAAAAGAAATGCTAAGTGTTCTTCATTACAACATAATGGATTTCCAGATCTTCCCCATTTTTGAGAGATTATTTTTTAGGTCATCTCCACTTCTTGAAATTCCATACTTCTAAAATAAGGGCCATAAAAGTGACAAGGAAAGCAAAAGAATAAAAGGAAAAAGTAGATTTCTCTAGATGGACAAGTTCTCTTCCCGCTTCCACTCACACAACAGTGTCCTGGATGAGTTCTGAAAGTAACTGCAAATGAGAAGCAGCTTAAAAATCAGGGAAAAAACAGCATTTACTCAGCTGTTATTAGGTTCTTGGCACTAGGCTTGGCCTATTCGTAAATATTATCGCATTGCATTGTTATGGCAATACTGTGAAGTCTATAGTATCCCTCCTTTTTATACTTGAGGAAACCAGGGCTCAAATTATGTAATTTACTCCAGTAAATTGACTGGAAAACAAAAGTTTTTTTTCTGTCCAACTTTTCTTTACTTACACCAGTCTCGTTAATTCTATGTATAGAAAGAAATGGGCTATTTGCAATTGTCAATATATCTTCACCATTGTAGTCACATTTAGACACTTGGATTACAAAACACAAATGTCCAGGCTCAGGGGTTTGAGGTGGACAGAGGACTTTCAACAACAGGAAGGAAACAGACAATGGGAGATAAGAGAGAAGGAGGAAACTACTTTTAGCTGTGTGTACTTTAGCAAGAAACAACCTCTGGGATTTTCTTGAGAATCAGTTTCCTCACTTGAAAAACAGGGATAAAATGGTATGCATCTCATAGGGTCGTTGTGAACTTTGCTGATCATGCCAGAAATGGACTCATACACTGAGCCTGGCACTCAGTAAACATTCTTTGTGGTTGCATTTATCTCCAGAGTACTGTGTTTGGATTCTGGGTGTTTTTAGAAAGAAATGTAGATCAGTGATTGGAAAGGGAGTGGACAGGACTAGCTAATCCAAAATCAGAACACACAATTTGGAGAGAGAGTATTTACACCCACCACTCCAAACTGACTTCCTGACACTCACTGGAGTTTTCAAAGCTGGATTGTAGTGTTGACTCCTCATTGACAATAATGCAAGCTTTCCCCAGTTTGCAGATTGTTCATATTTTTTTAATTATAATTTTTTTCCCATAAATATTTTTTGCACATTTGATGCCTGGTACTATTTATTCCTTCATCCAAAACAGTTTCTCAGTGCTTTCTCTGTACCAATCAATACTTTTGGCACTGGGGAGACAGCAGTGAAAAAAAAGGCAGACAAAAATTCCTCCCCTCATGGAGTTTACATTCTAGCAGGCAAGAGAGATGATAAAAAAATAAATAGGTAAAATAGATGGTATGTTATTGATGAGTTCTAAAAAGAAAAAAAAAAGTTGGGCAAAAGGGATAGAAAGTTTAGATGGGGTTTAGAATATTTGGTTGGGAAGCCAGGGAAAGCCCTACTGAGAAGGTGACATTTGACTTGAAGGAAGTGAAAAGGACAATAAATCTTAACAGAGAAAGCAGGAAGTGCAAAGGCCCTGAGGAGGGAGCATGTCAATAATGTTGTAGGAACTCAGAAAAACCAGAGTGGCTGGCAGGGTGAGTGAGAGATTGGTGATGGCAAAATGATTGTCATTACTTGATGGTGTGCCTCAAAGGTCTCCATGATGTCCAAGTCTTTTGCCATCTACACAAGTTGGACAACCATAGCTAGTAAGTGGCAAAAGTAGAACTGGAACCCAGGCCTCCTGATTTGCAGACCAGGGTTTGTGTCCTACAACACAGAATCATTCAATATCAGAACTGAAAGTTGCCTAAGAGGTCATCTAATCCAACTTTCTCCTTGTACAGATGGGAAAACTGAGTCATAGGGAGAAAAAGTGACTTGCCAAAGGTTAGCCATCATATCAGTGACATGGCTAGAGGTAGACTTCAGCATTTTGCTCCTTATAGGCAGGCTCTATACCAAGTTGTTGTTTCAGAGGCAGCTGTGGCTAGGAGAGGATTCATACCTTGGCCTGGGACCAAGGAGATCTGGAACGTATGGTGTAGAGCTGAACTGAGAGATAAGGCAGATATATTGTTGCAACCAAGGCAGGGTGATTTAAAGGGATCCTATGCCTTTTAGGGGATGGGAGTGTGTATAGGCCTGGTGAGCTTATATTCTAAAACATTTTGAACATCTTGAAAAAGCCACATATAAAGTTCACATATTTTCTTGTTGATTTGTGTCTTAGGTACTGTGTAGATGTGTCTGAAATCTGTTTAGTTGAGAAAATACCATGTGGTGGCATATGTTCTTGCTGTGTGGGTTGAATTTGTTGCTTCTAGCTGCCACCAACTTATTGTTGAGTCTTATACTGTAGCAACTTGGTCTGAGGTGGACATGTGGCAGAAAGAGAGACAACCTTTTGATAACCACCTGGGGCAGCCTAGCTGTAAAGCCAGTTTGTACCACACAGTTTCCTTTAATATCAATCAGAACTGGAAGTTGCTTTGCAGGTCATCTAATCCAACTTCCTTCTTGTACAGATGGGAAAACTAAGTCACAGAGACCAAAAGTGACCTGCTAAAGGTTAGCCACCATGTCAGTGACATAGCTAGAACTAGACTTCAGATCTCCTTTGCCTCATGTGCTAGAAAGTATGCTGAGCTTTCAGCTTGCAGATGCTATCATGACATTTCACATAAAGAGCAAGGCCCATTCATTATTATCATTTGCTTATTGTTAGAAACTTCCAACTGATTAACTTAGTTGTATAGACAAAGAAAAGGCTCAGGAACTTCCCCAAGCTTTGCTTGGGTGGACAGTGATTAGTTTCAGGGTCAAGTTCCATTGCCCATGGCTTGATGGATGATCTGCTTTATGGAGAGGTAGAATTGAGATCAGCAAGGGTCAGTCCAAGGCTGTTACTCTGGAAAGCCTGCCTAATGCCTAGCTAGCAGTGTGGGGTTTAGCTTTGTCTGCTTCCTGGGTGTCCTTCCACCTGTGAGTGGACACTTATTAGAGCTCACATCTACCTATTCCTTTCTCTTTCTAGCCCTCTCTCTTATGAAATTTTAAAAAGCAGACATCACACAACCTGAAAATCCCACATCTGAGGTGGAGGTTCTAGGATACCACTAGTGAAGGAACTGTGAGTCCTTACACATGTGTTACTGCTGATAGCGTAGAGCCAAGTGAAATCCCAGGCTCCAATCATGTGTCTACCCTCTGTAAAAGTTGGCTGTGTGAAAGAATGCAACAGGAAAATAAAAAATGCCTTCATACTTTTCCTTGTTGCAGTTGGTACCGAGCTGGAGTTCAATCTCACTCAAGTCTCAGCAATGTTAGGGAGATCCTTTAATATCATTTGGAAACCCAGACACCTGGTTTTGCCATTTGTAAGCACTCATGAGTCATCACCATATTCCACTCACCTCTGAGATGAGAGTGGCTTTCCCAGCTGGAGGTTGACTTTGTGTGGATTATTGATTGGCCTCATTTCCAAAAGAAAGTGAAATGTTCATGGCTTAGATGTTATCTTGGATATCAGGACAAAAAAGTACAGAATAACACGACATTGCTCTGTGAAAACTGGAATGTAATTATCTTGCTTCTGGGAGAACGTCATATCTTGGTCATCAGCTGAGATAAAGCATGGACTGATGATATAGGATATATTTTTGAAGTAGTCTTTAAACCCCTTTTGCAAAGGTTTCAAACTAGCTGCAAATAGACATACAATTTGTTCTACTGCAACTTCTTTATGAAAAGTAATGGAACCAAAAATGGGTGGAGGTTGGAAGTGGGGAGTTGCTTGGAACTGACAATATTGTGTTATTTTCAGAGAATTGCAATGTGTTCTGCTTGAACAAAAGGAAGTTGGACTGTGATAATATAATTCTGGATTCCATGGAATGCTGTGGCTCACAGAGGCAAGAGATAAAAGACAGAGGAACAATACAGTGGTGAGTTTCTGGGGTTTTATTTTATATTAAAACATCATTTTGTTACAAACATGGGCTGAATGTGTCTTCTGTCCAAAATAAGAGTATTGTATTTCTGGGCATCAAACTGGAAACATACTCACTAGGCTGTACTTTATATTATCTGAAAAAATACCAAGTGTTCCTTCTCATGCCATTTATTCTAAAAGGCTTGCAAAAATATTTCCAAAAAACTATGCTGGAAATTAATGATGGTTTAGTCAGAGAAAAATAAATCGCCACTTGAAACTACCTGAGAAGCCGCTTTACTGGCAGAACATATGTCCATGCCCCATTGTTTTGTGTTCATGTTTCTTCAATCACAGATCAGGATGGGTGAGTTAGAAAGCCATGGAACCACAGGCATATTTTATGTAGATTTGCCCAGGTTTATATAGTAGTTTGTTATTCAACACAAAACCAGCTGCCATAGCAACCTCAGGATCACAAAATGCTTATGGTACCTCTGAGAGACTGATCATCATCTTGCAAAGCTGTTGAAGTTCATCTTTGCCCTGTGTGAACCAGAGAGCTGCAAGGAAAGAATGCTTCTTTCTTTTTAGTGTGATCTTAATGTCCCATTAATGTGCCATGTGTGTTAAATAAGCTGGCTGGCAAGCGGATTTGCTCCTCTCTCATGGTTTGTTTTTCATTTTTATTTCCTTAATGATTTGAAAACTTGTTTTCAAAGATTCCTCAGACAGGGCCCAGTGGTGCTGTGCTAGGCCTGGTTTCCTTTGCTGCCAAAGTGCAGACCCTCTGTCCTGTAACAGAACAAGGCCTTTGAGCCCCTAACCAGTGAGGGATACAGTAATGAGATCCAGCTGTGGAGTGCAGGCTCCAAGGAACTGGAGGGGAGCCCAAATGGAGAATTTTAGGTTGAGGCTGGGAAGCCTCCTCTTTTGGTATCTTTCCTCCTTTCCTAGCTCCACTCTCTGTTTTGTTTACAGAACGTAGGGCTAAACTCAAGCTAGTGCCCCTGCTTCCAAAAACCCATAGGGATCTGCAAGTGTACTGCAAGTGCTGGACATGGGGGAACTCCATGCCCACAGGTGTTGGCTTTCACCTGGTTCAGACTCTGTAGTGGAGTGCAGATAATCTGGGTCTCTGAAAAACAAATGAAAATCTCTTATTTGTAGGATCTGCAGATTTGTAGGGTCTGCAAATACTCCCACCATAAACCAATTTCAAACAACCAACAGCTTAACAGTTGGCCTGCAAAACTCCTGGAAATGTAACAAATGGCTCTAGTACGCTGTAACCCCAGGTTATCTCATTTGCTGCCCATAGCCAGTCTCACAGATAGGTTGGTGTTCTCAGTCCCATGTAACAGAAGAGGAAACAGGCCCAGAGGATTGAATGAAGGGATTCTCAAACTTTACTGTGCATATGAATCACACAGGGGATCTTGTTAAAGGGAGAACCTGTGATTCTGCATTTTTAATAACTCCCATGTGACAAGTTTGCACAGTTAATTAAAGTTGCAGTCCACCTTCTGGAAAAGAAAGGGAGGAGGCAAAAAGACGGTTTCTCACAACTGAGAATTCACACTCTGACCCCCTCCTCCAAGTCACGTCATTTCTTCAATCAATTCTTTTCCTGAAACGTTCAGGGACCACACTGGGCCTTCCCAGTATGGCAAAGGACTGTAAAACACAACATAGGGTGTCCTTTCATGCAGAATGGGAGCTGGTTTTCTCTCCACTGCTCACAGGTTAGTAACATGCCCCAAAGAAGAACATTGACTAATTCTTGGATGCATGGCCCAATCTTACCCTTATAAAGCAACCCCTCTCTCTTCTTGAGTTTGGTCATATTATGTGATGCTGGAGTATTGTACCCCTAGGAATTTGCTTAAATTCCATGTTTTCACTCTTCTTTGGGTCTTAGAGGAAAACCTGTTGCTGTATATTGTAGGGGAGCCAAAAATTGATGCTATTTTCTGTCCAATTATAAACTCACAGCCTAACATTAGCAACCTAAAAAATAATTATAGGTGGGTTAATATGGACTGTTTTCACTCAAATTCATCACCTAATTATGAAGATGTAAGTGACTGGAGAGATGACCTAGTGGACAAACCCAAGCTAAGGAGAATCTGTACCTGTAATGGTCTTAAATTCTGAGAAGGACATATGACAATATTCCTGACCTCAGAGAGCCCTAATTCCATTCAGGCAATGAACACCCATGAAACAAAGTATGACTCATTGTATAGTACAATGTTCAACTGTGCAGTAAGACTTATGTTTGTTGCACAAATTGTTAAAATGTGTATGGGTAGGGCTGATGTCTAGACTGCCAGAGCACAGTTTCCAAGGGAATGTTCTCCATTCCTATTTTAAAACTTTCATTCAATTGGCCAATCAAAAGACTCAAATGTATCCAAGACATTTTCTAGTTAATGGAATGCACAAGGAAAGGATTATTTTTTTCCTTTGGAGATCATCTCACAATCAAAACCATCTTTCTAGCAAAATGATTTTATTCTGATACTCAGCTCCAATTCTTTTTTTACTTTCTTCATCTGAGTCTGAATAAAGTGATTCTTTTTTTAATATATTTTATTGATTATGCTATTACAGTTTTCCCATTTCTCCCCTTCATTCCTCTCCACCCTGTACACCCTCTCCCACCCACATCCCCCCCTTTAGTTCATGTCCATGTGTCATATGTTCTTTAGCTTTTACATTTCCCACAATATTCTTGCCCTCCCCCTGTCTATTTTCTACCTACCATCTATGCTACTTATTCTCTGTACCTTTTTTCCCTCTCTCCTCCTCCCACTCTCCTGTTGCTAACCCTACATGTGATCTCCATTTCTGTGGTTCTGTTCCTATTCTAGTTGATTGCTTAGTTTGTTTTTGTTTTAGGTGTGGTTGTTAATAATTGTGAGTTTGCCGTCCTTTTACTATACATGTTTTTTATCTTCTTTTTCTTAGACAAGTCCCTTTAACATGTCATATAATAAGGGCTTGGTAATGATGAACTCCTTTAGCTTGACCTTATCTGGGAAGCACTTTATCTGCCCTTCCATTCTAAATGAAAGCTTTGCTGGACAGAGCAACTTTGGCCTTGCCTTTCATGATTTGAAATACTTTCCAGCCCCTTCTTGCCTGCAAGATGTCTTTTGAGAAATCAACAAGGGAACTCCTTTGTAGGTTACTGTCCCCTTATCTCTTGTTGTTTCTAGGATTCTCTCCTTCATTTTTACCTTGGCTAATGTAATTATGATGTGCCTTGGTGTGTTCCTCCTTGGGTCCAACTTCTTTGGGACTCTGAGCTTCCTGGACTTCCTGGAAGTCTATTTCCTTTGCCAGAATGGGAAAGTTCTCCTTTATTATTTGTTCAAATAACTTTTCCACTTTTTGCTCTATCTCCTCCCCTTCTGGTACCCCTATAATTTGGATGTTGGAATGTTTAAAAATGTCCTGGAGGTTCCTAAGCTTCTCCTCATTTTTTGAATTCTTATTTCTCCATTTTTTTCTGTTTGGTTGTTTCTTCATTCTTGTCCACTCCATTGATTTGAGTCCCAGTTTCCTTCCCATCATTATTGGTTCCCTGTGCATTTTCCTTCATTTCACTTAGTGTAGCCTTCATTTTTTCATCTAATTTGTGACCGAATTCAACCACTTCTGTGAGCATCCTGATCACCAGTGTTTTGAACTGTGCATCTGATAGGTTGGCTGTCTCTTGGTTGCTTGGTTGTATTTGCTGTGGAGCTTTGATGTGCTCTTCTGTTCAGGCCATTTTTTTTCCTTTGTCATG